>NW_028171691.1:188457-191475 GCF_963971535.1 Notolepis coatsorum
TGTGTGTGTGTGCTGCATGCATGCGTGCATGCGTGTGTGATGTGCATGAAAATAGACTTAACTTAACCTTAAGACTGAAGGTTCACAGGACCTGGATGTCAAGCACACATTCCCCTCACTCACTCACTCACTCACTCACTCACTCACTCACTCACTCACTCACTCACTCACTCACTCACTCACTCACTCACTCACTCACTCACTCACTCACTCACTCACTCACTCATTCACTCACTCACTCACTTACTCATTCCCTCACTCACTCACTCACTCACTCACTCACTCAAGGACAAAAGAGAGTGAGAGAAAGAGAAAGAGAGAGAGAGAGAGAGAGGAGAGATAGAGAGAGAGAGAGAGAGAGAGAGAGAGAGAGAGAGAGAGAGAGAGAGAGAGAGAGACAGAGACAGAGACAGAGAGACAGAGAGAGAGAGAGAGAGAGAGAGAGAGAGAGAGATAGAGAGAGAGAGAGAGAGAGAGAGATTTTTTTGATTTTAGAAAAACATTTATTTACATAATTCTCATTACAGTGTACAATGTGTATGTCAATACAATTAAACAACTAACTACACATTATATCGGGCAATATGTGTCCCCATCACACTTAAAACCACATGAGATCTCACAATAAAAAAAAATGCTAAAAATACACCTGTCCTTCTGCAACACAACAAGAAAACATTGAAGCTCCACCCAAACAAAACAAGTATCCATACTTCCATTCAACACATAATATGTCATCAAGAACAACATATGAGCAACTCAAAAGGGTCCCGTCAGTCCATTTGTGTCAGTTTTTATCCAGCTCATGAAAAAAAATATCCCTTCATCAGGACCTTCCGTTCCACCGAAATAATCCTGCAACAGGTATTGTTCCCCCGACGCTCCGCGCTTCAGTCCAATCGTCCAGACAGACCTGTTGTGACAGGCCGTCCTCAGCCCCAATAAAGAAGCCACTTCCTCTGACCCGGCTACATTCACAACAATCTTTCAGTGTCATTGTCCCAACTGCTTGCAGACACTGTCCAAGCCAGGTCTACTCCCTTCCCGAATGTCCAGCGGGCTCCACACATCAGAAGCTCCATTATCATGGTAACATTATATTATCCAGTTTTCTGAGCTTCTGCACAATTTTCCTCAGTCTAAAACTTCCTGGGAAGTGTACCCCCCATTGTTCTTCAACCTCATTTGAGTCTTGCTGAAAAAATAAACATCTCTAAATCTTCAAAAATATCTTCCACTTGACACTTCTCACATTTTCGTTGTGTGCAGGAACTTCTGTATCTGCCTGACTGCATAACAAATTTTCCGTTGTGAATCAGACACTCGAGAAGCATTTGGGAACTCATCTTCCTCAACACTTGAGATGTCATCCCCCCATTGTTTTTCAATCTCACCCCATTGCTTTTCAACCTCATCCTCGTCCATGCTGGACTGTGAGGAACCTGTGTCTTCTACACCCTCCTGACTCTCTTTGACCAAACTTGTCACTCCTTTCTTATCCTGAGAGCCCACCCCTCCATCACTTCCCACCACGCCATCCACTGTCTGACTGTGTACATTGTCCACCACCTTCAAATTTTCCCCTATTACTTCACTTACCTCCTGTTTTTATTCCTTTTTTTACCCTGACGCGGTGTTGGGCTTGGGGGACAAAAAAAACTCTGCTCTCCCCCTTTTGACCTCGCCACTTGTTGAAGGGGGGGCAGCATCTCTGATTCCCACCTCCTTACCTACACAACCACTGGTTGAGGGGGGAACAGCGTCTCCCACCCCTCCCTCCTCTGTACCTGCACCACCCGCACCACCCCCTGTTACCCCACAGTCGCCACTAGTTGAGGGGGGGGGCAGCTTCCCTCACTCCTCCCTCCTCTGTACCAAGGCTCTGCTCCGTACCTGCTACACCGGTTCTGTGGCCCTGCATCTGGATACTATCTGCTGCGCTACTGACGGTCTGCAAAGGGCCACTGTTTACATTGCTGACGGTCTGCAGCGGGACACCGTCTACACTGCCGACAGCCTGCAAAGGATCACTACCGACAGTGCTGACGGTCTGCAGCGGGACACTGTTGTTGTCACTCCGAGTTCTCCCTTCTCTACACCTGCACTACGCGCAGCTTCGACTGGGATCACCGTCCCTGCTGCACTGCGCGCAGGCTGAGATTGTGCGCCTCTCCCCTCTTCCCTCACACAGTCTCGGATTAAATGTCCCTCTTCCCCGCATCGGAAACATTTTGAGTTTCCAGAGTTCACAAAAACGACGTAATCAAAATCATCAACTCTTAATTTTAAAACCAAATCAATCTCTTCTCTGTTGTTCTCGAGAATCATTAAAACTTGGCGTCTATGTGACACAACATGTTTTAACAACGGAGATTTGCATCCAGATGACAGTTTTCTTATCGGGGAAATTATCCTCCCATATCTTACAAGTTGATTTATCAGTACTTCATCACTTATGAACGGCGGGATGTTATTTATATTAATCCTTCTGCCTGGTGTGGAGAGAGGCTCCACTGTAATACACACATCCTCGATATTGATTCCTGATTCAACAACCGAGTGCACCTTCTCAAGGCAGTCTAGGAAAATAACAACTCCACCATTCATCCTCGCGGCTGATTTCACACTTTTATGTCCAACGACTTGACCTATTGCCAAGCTGCAATCCTCTACGGACACATTAGAAGCATTAATCTTTACACCATGCTTCCTGCTCATTTTGTCAAACTCCATACTGGCGTCTGACGTCAGCCAGAAAACCACCCTGGCCAATGCGACTGCCAAACAAACAAAACACTCCCACTTAACCCTATACACACCAAAAACACACAGCAACCCAACACAACACTATAATACAATATCCCATAAACAAATTAACAAAATAGACAGATAAAGATAGAAAAAAAACTCACTACACCTTCAATCTCCAAGCTCTCCAATCTCTCCAATCTCATTCCCAGCATGCACTGAGAGATAGAGAGAGAGAGAGAGAGAGAGAGAGAGAGAGAGAGAGAGAGA
>NW_028171690.1:0-21623 GCF_963971535.1 Notolepis coatsorum
AAAAACACATTCTAAACAGTGTTTTGCCATTCTAATGCCATTATCTGCATTGTAGGGCTATAGTAAGGTTGCAGGCTTGAAATTTAGCACTTGTAAAAAGATATTCGCTTATGAAATAAAAACACATTCTAAACAGTCTTTTGCCATTCTAATGCCATTATCTGCATTGTAGGGCTATTTAGACTGTCTTAGTAAGGTTGCTGGCTTGAAATTTAGCACTTGTAAAAAGATATTCGCTTATGAAATAAAAACACATTCTAAACAGTCTTTTGCCATTCTAATGCCATTATCTGCATTGTAGGGCTATTTAGACTGTCTTAGTAAGGTTGCTGGCTTGAAATTTAGCACTTGTAAAAAGATATTCGCTTATGAAATAAAAACACATTCTAAACAGTGTTTTGCCATTCTAATGCCATTATCTGCATTGTAGGGCTATAGGTAAGGTTGCAGGCTTGAAATTTAGCACTTGTAAAAAGATATTCGCTTATGAAATAAAAACACATTCTAACAGTCTTTTGCCATTCTAATGCCATTATCTGCATTGTAGGGCTATTTAGACTGTCTTAGTAAGGTTGCTGGCTTGAAATTTAGCACTTGTAAAAAGATATTCGCTTATGAAATAAAAACACATTCTAAACAGTCTTTTGCCATTCTAATGCCATTATCTGCATTGTAGGGCTATTTAGACTGTCTTAGTAAGGTTGCTGGCTTGAAATTTAGCACTTGTAAAAAGATATTCGCTTATGAAATAAAAACACATTCTAAACAGTCTTTTGCCATTCTAATGCCATTATCTGCATTGTAGGGCTATTTAGACTGTCTTAGTAAGGTTGCTGGCTTGAAATTTAGCACTTGTAAAAAGATATTCGCTTATGAAATAAAAACACATTCTAAACAGTCTTTTGCCATTCTAATGCCATTATCTGCATTGTAGGGCTATTTAGACTGTCTTAGTAAGGTTGCTGGCTTGAAATTTAGCACTTGTAAAAAGATATTCGCTTATGAAATAAAAACACATTCTAAACAGTCTTTTGCCATTCTAATGCCATTATCTGCATTGAAGGGCTATTTAGACTGTCTTAGTAAGGTTGCTGGCTTGAAATTTAGCACTTGTAAAAAGATATTCGCTTATGAAATAAAAACACATTCTAAACAGTTTTTTGCCATTCTAATGCCATTATCTGCATTGTAGGGCTATAGTAAGGTTGCAGGCTTGAAATTTAGCACTTGTAAAAAGATATTCGCTTATGAAATAAAAACACATTCTAAACAGTCTTTTGCCATTCTAATGCCATTATCTGCATTGTAGGGCTATTTAGACTGTCTTAGTAAGGTTGCTGGCTTGAAATTTAGCACTTGTAAAAAGATATTCGCTTATGAAATAAAAACACATTCTAAACAGTCTTTTGCCATTCTAATGCCATTATCTGCATTGTAGGGCTATTAGTAAGGTTGCTGGCTTGAAATTTAGCACTTGTAAAAAGATATTCGCTTATGAAATAAAAACACATTCTAAACAGTCTTTTGCCATTCTAATGCCATTATCTGCATTGAAGGGCTATTTAGACTGTCTTAGTAAGGTTGCTGGCTTGAAATTTAGCACTTGTAAAAAGATATTCGCTTATGAAATAAAAACACATTCTAAACAGTCTTTTGCCATTCTAATGCCATTATCTGCATTGTAGGGCTATTTAGACTGTCTTAGTAAGGTTGCTGGCTTGAAATTTAGCACTTGTAAAAAGATATTCGCTTATGAAATAAAAACACATTCTAAACAGTCTTTTGCCATTCTAATGCCATTATCTGCATTGAAGGGCTATTTAGACTGTCTTAGTAAGGTTGCTGGCTTGAAATTTAGCACTTGTAAAAAGATATTCGCTTATGAAATAAAAACACATTCTAAACAGTCTTTTGCCATTCTAATGCCATTATCTGCATTGTAGGGCTATTTAGACTGTCTTAGTAAGGTTGCTGGCTTGAAATTTAGCACTTGTAAAAAGATATTCGCTTATGAAATAAAAACACATTCTAAACAGTCTTTTGCCATTCTAATGCCATTATCTGCATTGAAGGGCTATTTAGACTGTCTTAGTAAGGTTGCTGGCTTGAAATTTAGCACTTGTAAAAAGATATTCGCTTATGAAATAAAAACACATTCTAAACAGTCTTTTGCCATTCTAATGCCATTATCTGCATTGTAGGGCTATTTAGACTGTCTTAGTAAGGTTGCTGGCTTGAAATTTAGCACTTGTAAAAAGATATTCGCTTATGAAATAAAAACACATTCTAAACAGTCTTTTGCCATTCTAATGCCATTATCTGCATTGTAGGGCTATTTAGACTGTCTTAGTAAGGTTGCTGGCTTGAAATTTAGCACTTGTAAAAAGATATTCGCTTATGAAATAAAAACACATTCTAAACAGTCTTTTGCCATTCTAATGCCATTATCTGCATTGTAGGGCTATTTAGACTGTCTTAGTAAGGTTGCTGGCTTGAAATTTAGCACTTGTAAAAAGATATTCGCTTATGAAATAAAAACACATTCTAAACAGTCGTTTTGCCATTCTAATGCCATTATCTGCATTGTAGGGCTATAGTAAGGTTGCAGGCTTGAAATTTAGCACTTGTAAAAAGATATTCGCTTATGAAATAAAAACACATTCTAAACAGTCTTTTGCCATTCTAATGCCATTATCTGCATTGTAGGGCTATTTAGACTGTCTTAGTAAGGTTGCTGGCTTGAAATTTAGCACTTGTAAAAAGATATTCGCTTATGAAATAAAAACACATTCTAAACAGTCTTTTGCCATTCTAATGCCATTATCTGCATTGAAGGGCTATTTAGACTGTCTTAGTAAGGTTGCTGGCTTGAAATTTAGCACTTGTAAAAAGATATTCGCTTATGAAATAAAAACACATTCTAAACAGTCTTTTGCCATTCTAATGCCATTATCTGCATTGAAGGGCTATTTAGACTGTCTTAGTAAGGTTGCTGGCTTGAAATTTAGCACTTGTAAAAAGATATTCGCTTATGAAATAAAAACACATTCTAAACAGTCTTTTGCCATTCTAATGCCATTATCTGCATTGAAGGGCTATTTAGACTGTCTTAGTAAGGTTGCTGGCTTGAAATTTAGCACTTGTAAAAAGATATTCGCTTATGAAATAAAAACACATTCTAAACAGTCTTTTGCCATTCTAATGCCATTATCTGCATTGTAGGGCTATTAGACTGTCTTAGTAAGGTTGCTGGCTTGAAATTTAGCACTTGTAAAAAGATATTCGCTTATGAAATAAAAACACATTCTAAACAGTCTTTTGCCATTCTAATGCCATTATCTGCATTGTAGGGCTATTTAGACTGTCTTAGTAAGGTTGCTGGCTTGAAATTTAGCACTTGTAAAAAGATATTCGCTTATGAAATAAAAACACATTCTAAACAGTCTTTTGCCATTCTAATGCCATTATCTGCATTGAAGGGCTATTTAGACTGTCTTAGTAAGGTTGCTGGCTTGAAATTTAGCACTTGTAAAAAGATATTCGCTTATGAAATAAAAACACATTCTAAACAGTCTTTTGCCATTCTAATGCCATTATCTGCATTGTAGGGCTATTTAGACTGTCTTAGTAAGGTTGCTGGCTTGAAATTTAGCACTTGTAAAAAGATATTCGCTTATGAAATAAAAACACATTCTAAACAGTCTTTTGCCATTCTAATGCCATTATCTGCATTGAAGGGCTATTTAGACTGTCTTAGTAAGGTTGCTGGCTTGAAATTTAGCACTTGTAAAAAGATATTCGCTTATGAAATAAAAACACATTCTAAACAGTCTTTTGCCATTCTAATGCCATTATCTGCATTGTAGGGCTATTTAGACTGTCTTAGTAAGGTTGCTGGCTTGAAATTTAGCACTTGTAAAAAGATATTCGCTTATGAAATAAAAACACATTCTAAACAGTCTTTTGCCATTCTAATGCCATTATCTGCATTGAAGGGCTATTTAGACTGTCTTAGTAAGGTTGCTGGCTTGAAATTTAGCACTTGTAAAAAGATATTCGCTTATGAAATAAAAACACATTCTAAACAGTGTTTTGCCATTCTAATGCCATTATCTGCATTGTAGGGCTATTAGTAAGGTTGCAGGCTTGAAATTTAGCACTTGTAAAAAGATATTCGCTTATGAAATAAAAACACATTCTAAACAGTCTTTTGCCATTCTAATGCCATTATCTGCATTGTAGGGCTATTTAGACTGTCTTAGTAAGGTTGCTGGCTTGAAATTTAGCACTTGTAAAAAGATATTCGCTTATGAAATAAAAACACATTCTAAACAGTCTTTTGCCATTCTAATGCCATTATCTGCATTGTAGGGCTATTTAGACTGTCTTAGTAAGGTTGCTGGCTTGAAATTTAGCACTTGTAAAAAGATATTCGCTTATGAAATAAAAACACATTCTAAACAGTCTTTTGCCATTCTAATGCCATTATCTGCATTGTAGGGCTATTTAGACTGTCTTAGTAAGGTTGCTGGCTTGAAATTTAGCACTTGTAAAAAGATATTCGCTTATGAAATAAAAACACATTCTAAACAGTGTTTTGCCATTCTAATGCCATTATCTGCATTGTAGGGCTATTAGTAAGGTTGCAGGCTTGAAATTTAGCACTTGTAAAAAGATATTCGCTTATGAAATAAAAACACATTCTAAACAGTCTTTTGCCATTCTAATGCCATTATCTGCATTGTAGGGCTATTTAGACTGTCTTAGTAAGGTTGCTGGCTTGAAATTTAGCACTTGTAAAAAGATATTCGCTTATGAAATAAAAACACATTCTAAACAGTCTTTTGCCATTCTAATGCCATTATCTGCATTGAAGGGCTATTTAGACTGTCTTAGTAAGGTTGCTGGCTTGAAATTTAGCACTTGTAAAAAGATATTCGCTTATGAAATAAAAACACATTCTAAACAGTCTTTTGCCATTCTAATGCCATTATCTGCATTGAAGGGCTATTTAGACTGTCTTAGTAAGGTTGCTGGCTTGAAATTTAGCACTTGTAAAAAGATATTCGCTTATGAAATAAAAACACATTCTAAACAGTCTTTTGCCATTCTAATGCCATTATCTGCATTGAAGGGCTATTTAGACTGTCTTAGTAAGGTTGCTGGCTTGAAATTTAGCACTTGTAAAAAGATATTCGCTTATGAAATAAAAACACATTCTAAACAGTCTTTTGCCATTCTAATGCCATTATCTGCATTGTAGGGCTATTTAGACTGTCTTAGTAAGGTTGCTGGCTTGAAATTTAGCACTTGTAAAAAGATATTCGCTTATGAAATAAAAACACATTCTAAACAGTCTTTTGCCATTCTAATGCCATTATCTGCATTGTAGGGCTATTTAGACTGTCTTAGTAAGGTTGCTGGCTTGAAATTTAGCACTTGTAAAAAGATATTCGCTTATGAAATAAAAACACATTCTAAACAGTCTTTTGCCATTCTAATGCCATTATCTGCATTGAAGGGCTATTTAGACTGTCTTAGTAAGGTTGCTGGCTTGAAATTTAGCACTTGTAAAAAGATATTCGCTTATGAAATAAAAACACATTCTAAACAGTCTTTTGCCATTCTAATGCCATTATCTGCATTGTAGGGCTATTTAGACTGTCTTAGTAAGGTTGCTGGCTTGAAATTTAGCACTTGTAAAAAGATATTCGCTTATGAAATAAAAACACATTCTAAACAGTCTTTTGCCATTCTAATGCCATTATCTGCATTGAAGGGCTATTTAGACTGTCTTAGTAAGGTTGCTGGCTTGAAATTTAGCACTTGTAAAAAGATATTCGCTTATGAAATAAAAACACATTCTAAACAGTCTTTTGCCATTCTAATGCCATTATCTGCATTGTAGGGCTATTTAGACTGTCTTAGTAAGGTTGCTGGCTTGAAATTTAGCACTTGTAAAAAGATATTCGCTTATGAAATAAAAACACATTCTAAACAGTCTTTTGCCATTCTAATGCCATTATCTGCATTGAAGGGCTATTTAGACTGTCTTAGTAAGGTTGCTGGCTTGAAATTTAGCACTTGTAAAAAGATATTCGCTTATGAAATAAAAACACATTCTAAACAGTGTTTTGCCATTCTAATGCCATTATCTGCATTGTAGGGCTATTAGTAAGGTTGCAGGCTTGAAATTTAGCACTTGTAAAAAGATATTCGCTTATGAAATAAAAACACATTCTAAACAGTCTTTTGCCATTCTAATGCCATTATCTGCATTGTAGGGCTATTTAGACTGTCTTAGTAAGGTTGCTGGCTTGAAATTTAGCACTTGTAAAAAGATATTCGCTTATGAAATAAAAACACATTCTAAACAGTCTTTTGCCATTCCAATGCCATTATCTGCATTGAAGGGCTATTTAGACTGTCTTAGTAAGGTTGCTGGCTTGAAATTTAGCACTTGTAAAAAGATATTCGCTTATGAAATAAAAACACATTCTAAACAGTCTTTTGCCATTCTAATGCCATTATCTGCATTGTAGGGCTATTTAGACTGTCTTAGTAAGGTTGCTGGCTTGAAATTTAGCACTTGTAAAAAGATATTCGCTTATGAAATAAAAACACATTCTAAACAGTCTTTTGCCATTCTAATGCCATTATCTGCATTGAAGGGCTATTTAGACTGTCTTAGTAAGGTTGCTGGCTTGAAATTTAGCACTTGTAAAAAGATATTCGCTTATGAAATAAAAACACATTCTAAACAGTCTTTTGCCATTCTAATGCCATTATCTGCATTGTAGGGCTATTTAGACTGTCTTAGTAAGGTTGCTGGCTTGAAATTTAGCACTTGTAAAAAGATATTCGCTTATGAAATAAAAACACATTCTAAACAGTCTTTTGCCATTCTAATGCCATTATCTGCATTGTAGGGCTATTTAGACTGTCTTAGTAAGGTTGCTGGCTTGAAATTTAGCACTTGTAAAAAGATATTCGCTTATGAAATAAAAACACATTCTAAACAGTCTTTTGCCATTCTAATGCCATTATCTGCATTGAAGGGCTATTTAGACTGTCTTAGTAAGGTTGCTGGCTTGAAATTTAGCACTTGTAAAAAGATATTCGCTTATGAAATAAAAACACATTCTAAACAGTGTTTTGCCATTCTAATGCCATTATCTGCATTGTAGGGCTATTTAGACTGTCTTAGTAAGGTTGCTGGCTTGAAATTTAGCACTTGTAAAAAGATATTCGCTTATGAAATAAAAACACATTCTAAACAGTCTTTTGCCATTCTAATGCCATTATCTGCATTGTAGGGCTATTTAGACTGTCTTAGTAAGGTTGCTGGCTTGAAATTTAGCACTTGTAAAAAGATATTCGCTTATGAAATAAAAACACATTCTAAACAGTCTTTTGCCATTCTAATGCCATTATCTGCATTGTAGGGCTATTTAGACTGTCTTAGTAAGGTTGCTGGCTTGAAATTTAGCACTTGTAAAAAGATATTCGCTTATGAAATAAAAACACATTCTAAACAGTCTTTTGCCATTCTAATGCCATTATCTGCATTGTAGGGCTATTTAGACTGTCTTAGTAAGGTTGCTGGCTTGAAATTTAGCACTTGTAAAAAGATATTCGCTTATGAAATAAAAACACATTCTAAACAGTCTTTTGCCATTCTAATGCCATTATCTGCATTGTAGGGCTATTTAGACTGTCTTAGTAAGGTTGCTGGCTTGAAATTTAGCACTTGTAAAAAGATATTCGCTTATGAAATAAAAACACATTCTAAACAGTCTTTTGCCATTCTAATGCCATTATCTGCATTGTAGGGCTATTTAGACTGTCTTAGTAAGGTTGCTGGCTTGAAATTTAGCACTTGTAAAAAGATATTCGCTTATGAAATAAAAACACATTCTAAACAGTCTTTTGCCATTCTAATGCCATTATCTGCATTGAAGGGCTATTTAGACTGTCTTAGTAAGGTTGCTGGCTTGAAATTTAGCACTTGTAAAAAGATATTCGCTTATGAAATAAAAACACATGCTAAACAGTCTTTTGCCATTCTAATGCCATTATCTGCATTGAAGGGCTATTTAGACTGTCTTAGTAAGGTTGCTGGCTTGAAATTTAGCACTTGTAAAAAGATATTCGCTTATGAAATAAAAACACATTCTAAACAGTGTTTTGCCATTCTAATGCCATTATCTGCATTGTAGGGCTATAGTTAAGGTTGCAGGCTTGAAATTTAGCACTTGTAAAAAGATATTCGCTTATGAAATAAAAACACATTCTAAACAGTCTTTTGCCATTCTAATGCCATTATCTGCATTGTAGGGCTATTTAGACTGTCTTAGTAAGGTTGCTGGCTTGAAATTTAGCACTTGTAAAAAGATATTCGCTTATGAAATAAAAACACATTCTAAACAGTCTTTTGCCATTCTAATGCCATTATCTGCATTGAAGGGCTATTTAGACTGTCTTAGTAAGGTTGCTGGCTTGAAATTTAGCACTTGTAAAAAGATATTCGCTTATGAAATAAAAACACATTCTAAACAGTCTTTTGCCATTCTAATGCCATTATCTGCATTGAAGGGCTATTTAGACTGTCTTAGTAAGGTTGCTGGCTTGAAATTTAGCACTTGTAAAAAGATATTCGCTTATGAAATAAAAACACATTCTAAACAGTCTTTTGCCATTCTAATGCCATTATCTGCATTGTAGGGCTATTTAGACTGTCTTAGTAAGGTTGCTGGCTTGAAATTTAGCACTTGTAAAAAGATATTCGCTTATGAAATAAAAACACATTCTAAACAGTCTTTTGCCATTCTAATGCCATTATCTGCATTGTAGGGCTATTTAGACTGTCTTAGTAAGGTTGCTGGCTTGAAATTTAGCACTTGTAAAAAGATATTCGCTTATGAAATAAAAACACATTCTAAACAGTCTTTTGCCATTCTAATGCCATTATCTGCATTGAAGGGCTATTTAGACTGTCTTAGTAAGGTTGCTGGCTTGAAATTTAGCACTTGTAAAAAGATATTCGCTTATGAAATAAAAACACATTCTAAACAGTCTTTTGCCATTCTAATGCCATTATCTGCATTGTAGGGCTATTTAGACTGTCTTAGTAAGGTTGCTGGCTTGAAATTTAGCACTTGTAAAAAGATATTCGCTTATGAAATAAAAACACATTCTAAACAGTCTTTTGCCATTCTAATGCCATTATCTGCATTGAAGGGCTATTTAGACTGTCTTAGTAAGGTTGCTGGCTTGAAATTTAGCACTTGTAAAAAGATATTCGCTTATGAAATAAAAACACATTCTAAACAGTGTTTTGCCATTCTAATGCCATTATCTGCATTGTAGGGCTATAGTAAGGTTGCAGGCTTGAAATTTAGCACTTGTAAAAAGATATTCGCTTATGAAATAAAAACACATTCTAAACAGTCTTTTGCCATTCTAATGCCCTTATCTGCATTGTAGGGCTATTTAGACTGTCTTAGTAAGGTTGCTGGCTTGAAATTTAGCACTTGTAAAAAGATATTCGCTTATGAAATAAAAACACATTCTAAACAGTCTTTTGCCATTCTAATGCCATTATCTGCATTGTAGGGCTATTTAGACTGTCTTAGTAAGGTTGCTGGCTTGAAATTTAGCACTTGTAAAAAGATATTCGCTTATGAAATAAAAACACATTCTAAACAGTGTTTTGCCATTCTAATGCCATTATCTGCATTGTAGGGCTATAGTAAGGTTGCAGGCTTGAAATTTAGCACTTGTAAAAAGATATTCGCTTATGAAATAAAAACACATTCTAAACAGTCTTTTGCCATTCTAATGCCATTATCTGCATTGTAGGGCTATTTAGACTGTCTTAGTAAGGTTGCTGGCTTGAAATTTAGCACTTGTAAAAAGATATTCGCTTATGAAATAAAAACACATTCTAAACAGTCTTTTGCCATTCTAATGCCATTATCTGCATTGAAGGGCTATTTAGACTGTCTTAGTAAGGTTGCTGGCTTGAAATTTAGCACTTGTAAAAAGATATTCGCTTATGAAATAAAAACACATTCTAAACAGTCTTTTGCCATTCTAATGCCATTATCTGCATTGAAGGGCTATTTAGACTGTCTTAGTAAGGTTGCTGGCTTGAAATTTAGCACTTGTAAAAAGATATTCGCTTATGAAATAAAAACACATTCTAAACAGTCTTTTGCCATTCTAATGCCATTATCTGCATTGTAGGGCTATTTAGACTGTCTTAGTAAGGTTGCTGGCTTGAAATTTAGCACTTGTAAAAAGATATTCGCTTATGAAATAAAAACACATTCTAAACAGTCTTTTGCCATTCTAATGCCATTATCTGCATTGAAGGGCTATTTAGACTGTCTTAGTAAGGTTGCTGGCTTGAAATTTAGCACTTGTAAAAAGATATTCGCTTATGAAATAAAAACACATTCTAAACAGTGTTTTGCCATTCTAATGCCATTATCTGCATTGTAGGGCTATTTAGTAAGGTTGCAGGCTTGAAATTTAGCACTTGTAAAAAGATATTCGCTTATGAAATAAAAACACATTCTAAACAGTCTTTTGCCATTCTAATGCCATTATCTGCATTGTAGGGCTATTTAGACTGTCTTAGTAAGGTTGCTGGCTTGAAATTTAGCACTTGTAAAAAGATATTCGCTTATGAAATAAAAACACATTCTAAACAGTCTTTTGCCATTCTAATGCCATTATCTGCATTGTAGGGCTATTAGACTGTCTTAGTAAGGTTGCTGGCTTGAAATTTAGCACTTGTAAAAAGATATTCGCTTATGAAATAAAAACACATTCTAAACAGTCTTTTGCCATTCTAATGCCATTATCTGCATTGAAGGGCTATTTAGACTGTCTTAGTAAGGTTGCTGGCTTGAAATTTAGCACTTGTAAAAAGATATTCGCTTATGAAATAAAAACACATTCTAAACAGTCTTTTGCCATTCTAATGCCATTATCTGCATTGTAGGGCTATTTAGACTGTCTTAGTAAGGTTGCTGGCTTGAAATTTAGCACTTGTAAAAAGATATTCGCTTATGAAATAAAAACACATTCTAAACAGTCTTTTGCCATTCTAATGCCATTATCTGCATTGAAGGGCTATTTAGACTGTCTTAGTAAGGTTGCTGGCTTGAAATTTAGCACTTGTAAAAAGATATTCGCTTATGAAATAAAAACACATTCTAAACAGTCTTTTGCCATTCTAATGCCATTATCTGCATTGTAGGGCTATTTAGACTGTCTTAGTAAGGTTGCTGGCTTGAAATTTAGCACTTGTAAAAAGATATTCGCTTATGAAATAAAAACACATTCTAAACAGTCTTTTGCCATTCTAATGCCATTATCTGCATTGAAGGGCTATTTAGACTGTCTTAGTAAGGTTGCTGGCTTGAAATTTAGCACTTGTAAAAAGATATTCGCTTATGAAATAAAAACACATTCTAAACAGTCTTTTGCCATTCTAATGCCATTATCTGCATTGTAGGGCTATTTAGACTGTCTTAGTAAGGTTGCTGGCTTGAAATTTAGCACTTGTAAAAAGATATTCGCTTATGAAATAAAAACACATTCTAAACAGTCTTTTGCCATTCTAATGCCATTATCTGCATTGTAGGGCTATTTAGACTGTCTTAGTAAGGTTGCTGGCTTGAAATTTAGCACTTGTAAAAAGATATTCGCTTATGAAATAAAAACACATTCTAAACAGTCTTTTGCCATTCTAATGCCATTATCTGCATTGAAGGGCTATTTAGACTGTCTTAGTAAGGTTGCTGGCTTGAAATTTAGCACTTGTAAAAAGATATTCGCTTATGAAATAAAAACACATTCTAAACAGTCTTTTGCCATTCTAATGCCATTATCTGCATTGTAGGGCTATTTAGACTGTCTTAGTAAGGTTGCTGGCTTGAAATTTAGCACTTGTAAAAAGATATTCGCTTATGAAATAAAAACACATTCTAAACAGTCTTTTGCCATTCTAATGCCATTATCTGCATTGTAGGGCTATTTAGACTGTCTTAGTAAGGTTGCTGGCTTGAAATTTAGCACTTGTAAAAAGATATTCGCTTATGAAATAAAAACACATTCTAAACAGTCTTTTGCCATTCTAATGCCATTATCTGCATTGTAGGGCTATTTAGACTGTCTTAGTAAGGTTGCTGGCTTGAAATTTAGCACTTGTAAAAAGATATTCGCTTATGAAATAAAAACACATTCTAAACAGTCTTTTGCCATTCTAATGCCATTATCTGCATTGAAGGGCTATTTAGACTGTCTTAGTAAGGTTGCTGGCTTGAAATTTAGCACTTGTAAAAAGATATTCGCTTATGAAATAAAAACACATTCTAAACAGTCTTTTGCCATTCTAATGCCATTATCTGCATTGAAGGGCTATTTAGACTGTCTTAGTAAGGTTGCTGGCTTGAAATTTAGCACTTGTAAAAAGATATTCGCTTATGAAATAAAAACACATTCTAAACAGTCTTTTGCCATTCTAATGCCATTATCTGCATTGTAGGGCTATTTAGACTGTCTTAGTAAGGTTGCTGGCTTGAAATTTAGCACTTGTAAAAAGATATTCGCTTATGAAATAAAAACACATTCTAAACAGTCTTTTGCCATTCTAATGCCATTATCTGCATTGTAGGGCTATTTAGACTGTCTTAGTAAGGTTGCTGGCTTGAAATTTAGCACTTGTAAAAAGATATTCGCTTATGAAATAAAAACACATTCTAAACAGTCTTTTGCCATTCTAATGCCATTATCTGCATTGTAGGGCTATTAGACTGTCTTAGTAAGGTTGCTGGCTTGAAATTTAGCACTTGTAAAAAGATATTCGCTTATGAAATAAAAACACATTCTAAACAGTCTTTTGCCATTCTAATGCCATTATCTGCATTGTAGGGCTATTTAGACTGTCTTAGTAAGGTTGCTGGCTTGAAATTTAGCACTTGTAAAAAGATATTCGCTTATGAAATAAAAACACATTCTAAACAGTCTTTTGCCATTCTAATGCCATTATCTGCATTGTAGGGCTATTTAGACTGTCTTAGTAAGGTTGCTGGCTTGAAATTTAGCACTTGTAAAAAGATATTCGCTTATGAAATAAAAACACATTCTAAACAGTCTTTTGCCATTCTAATGCCATTATCTGCATTGTAGGGCTATTTAGACTGTCTTAGTAAGGTTGCTGGCTTGAAATTTAGCACTTGTAAAAAGATATTCGCTTATGAAATAAAAACACATTCTAAACAGTCTTTTGCCATTCTAATGCCATTATCTGCATTGAAGGGCTATTTAGACTGTCTTAGTAAGGTTGCTGGCTTGAAATTTAGCACTTGTAAAAAGATATTCGCTTATGAAATAAAAACACATTCTAAACAGTCTTTTGCCATTCTAATGCCATTATCTGCATTGTAGGGCTATTTAGACTGTCTTAGTAAGGTTGCTGGCTTGAAATTTAGCACTTGTAAAAAGATATTCGCTTATGAAATAAAAACACATTCTAAACAGTCTTTTGCCATTCTAATGCCATTATCTGCATTGTAGGGCTATTTAGACTGTCTTAGTAAGGTTGCTGGCTTGAAATTTAGCACTTGTAAAAAGATATTCGCTTATGAAATAAAAACACATTCTAAACAGTCTTTTGCCATTCTAATGCCATTATCTGCATTGTAGGGCTATTTAGACTGTCTTAGTAAGGTTGCTGGCTTGAAATTTAGCACTTGTAAAAAGATATTCGCTTATGAAATAAAAACACATTCTAAACAGTCTTTTGCCATTCTAATGCCATTATCTGCATTGTAGGGCTATTTAGACTGTCTTAGTAAGGTTGCTGGCTTGAAATTTAGCACTTGTAAAAAGATATTCGCTTATGAAATAAAAACACATTCTAAACAGTCTTTTGCCATTCTAATGCCATTATCTGCATTGAAGGGCTATTTAGACTGTCTTAGTAAGGTTGCTGGCTTGAAATTTAGCACTTGTAAAAAGATATTCGCTTATGAAATAAAAACACATTCTAAACAGTCTTTTGCCATTCTAATGCCATTATCTGCATTGTAGGGCTATTTAGACTGTCTTAGTAAGGTTGCTGGCTTGAAATTTAGCACTTGTAAAAAGATATTCGCTTATGAAATAAAAACACATTCTAAACAGTCTTTTGCCATTCTAATGCCATTATCTGCATTGAAGGGCTATTTAGACTGTCTTAGTAAGGTTGCTGGCTTGAAATTTAGCACTTGTAAAAAGATATTCGCTTATGAAATAAAAACACATTCTAAACAGTCTTTTGCCATTCTAATGCCATTATCTGCATTGTAGGGCTATTTAGACTGTCTTAGTAAGGTTGCTGGCTTGAAATTTAGCACTTGTAAAAAGATATTCGCTTATGAAATAAAACACATTCTAACAGTCTTTTGCCATTCTAATGCCATTATCTGCATTGAAGGGCTATTTAGACTGTCTTAGTAAGGTTGCTGGCTTGAAATTTAGCACTTGTAAAAAGATATTCGCTTATGAAATAAAAACACATTCTAAACAGTCTTTTGCCATTCTAATGCCATTATCTGCATTGTAGGGCTATTTAGACTGTCTTAGTAAGGTTGCTGGCTTGAAATTTAGCACTTGTAAAAAGATATTCGCTTATGAAATAAAAACACATTCTAAACAGTCTTTTGCCATTCTAATGCCATTATCTGCATTGTAGGGCTATTTAGACTGTCTTAGTAAGGTTGCTGGCTTGAAATTTAGCACTTGTAAAAAGATATTCGCTTATGAAATAAAAACACATTCTAAACAGTCTTTTGCCATTCTAATGCCATTATCTGCATTGTAGGGCTATTTAGACTGTCTTAGTAAGGTTGCTGGCTTGAAATTTAGCACTTGTAAAAAGATATTCGCTTATGAAATAAAAACACATTCTAAACAGTCTTTTGCCATTCTAATGCCATTATCTGCATTGTAGGGCTATTTAGACTGTCTTAGTAAGGTTGCTGGCTTGAAATTTAGCACTTGTAAAAAGATATTCGCTTATGAAATAAAAACACATTCTAAACAGTCTTTTGCCATTCTAATGCCATTATCTGCATTGAAGGGCTATTTAGACTGTCTTAGTAAGGTTGCTGGCTTGAAATTTAGCACTTGTAAAAAGATATTCGCTTATGAAATAAAAACACATTCTAAACAGTCTTTTGCCATTCTAATGCCATTATCTGCATTGTAGGGCTATTTAGACTGTCTTAGTAAGGTTGCTGGCTTGAAATTTAGCACTTGTAAAAAGATATTCGCTTATGAAATAAAAACACATTCTAAACAGTCTTTTGCCATTCTAATGCCATTATCTGCATTGTAGGGCTATTTAGACTGTCTTAGTAAGGTTGCTGGCTTGAAATTTAGCACTTGTAAAAAGATATTCGCTTATGAAATAAAAACACATTCTAAACAGTCTTTTGCCATTCTAATGCCATTATCTGCATTGTAGGGCTATTTAGACTGTCTTAGTAAGGTTGCTGGCTTGAAATTTAGCACTTGTAAAAAGATATTCGCTTATGAAATAAAAACACATTCTAAACAGTCTTTTGCCATTCTAATGCCATTATCTGCATTGTAGGGCTATTTAGACTGTCTTAGTAAGGTTGCTGGCTTGAAATTTAGCACTTGTAAAAAGATATTCGCTTATGAAATAAAAACACATTCTAAACAGTCTTTTGCCATTCTAATGCCATTATCTGCATTGAAGGGCTATTTAGACTGTCTTAGTAAGGTTGCTGGCTTGAAATTTAGCACTTGTAAAAAGATATTCGCTTATGAAATAAAAACACATTCTAAACAGTCTTTTGCCATTCTAATGCCATTATCTGCATTGTAGGGCTATTTAGACTGTCTTAGTAAGGTTGCTGGCTTGAAATTTAGCACTTGTAAAAAGATATTCGCTTATGAAATAAAAACACATTCTAAACAGTCTTTTGCCATTCTAATGCCATTATCTGCATTGAAGGGCTATTTAGACTGTCTTAGTAAGGTTGCTGGCTTGAAATTTAGCACTTGTAAAAAGATATTCGCTTATGAAATAAAAACACATTCTAAACAGTCTTTTGCCATTCTAATGCCATTATCTGCATTGTAGGGCTATTTAGACTGTCTTAGTAAGGTTGCTGGCTTGAAATTTAGCACTTGTAAAAAGATATTCGCTTATGAAATAAAAACACATTCTAAACAGTCTTTTGCCATTCTAATGCCATTATCTGCATTGAAGGGCTATTTAGACTGTCTTAGTAAGGTTGCTGGCTTGAAATTTAGCACTTGTAAAAAGATATTCGCTTATGAAATAAAAACACATTCTAAACAGTCTTTTGCCATTCTAATGCCATTATCTGCATTGTAGGGCTATTTAGTAAGGTTGCTGGCTTGAAATTTAGCACTTGTAAAAAGATATTCGCTTATGAAATAAAAACACATTCTAACAGTCTTTTGCCATTCTAATGCCATTATCTGCATTGTAGGGCTATTTAGACTGTCTTAGTAAGGTTGCTGGCTTGAAATTTAGCACTTGTAAAAAGATATTCGCTTATGAAATAAAAACACATTCTAAACAGTCTTTTGCCATTCTAATGCCATTATCTGCATTGTAGGGCTATTTAGACTGTCTTAGTAAGGTTGCTGGCTTGAAATTTAGCACTTGTAAAAAGATATTCGCTTATGAAATAAAAACACATTCTAAACAGTCTTTTGCCATTCTAATGCCATTATCTGCATTGTAGGGCTATTTAGACTGTCTTAGTAAGGTTGCTGGCTTGAAATTTAGCACTTGTAAAAAGATATTCGCTTATGAAATAAAAACACATTCTAAACAGTCTTTTGCCATTCTAATGCCATTATCTGCATTGTAGGGCTATTTAGACTGTCTTAGTAAGGTTGCTGGCTTGAAATTTAGCACTTGTAAAAAGATATTCGCTTATGAAATAAAAACACATTCTAAACAGTCTTTTGCCATTCTAATGCCATTATCTGCATTGTAGGGCTATTTAGACTGTCTTAGTAAGGTTGCTGGCTTGAAATTTAGCACTTGTAAAAAGATATTCGCTTATGAAATAAAAACACATTCTAAACAGTCTTTTGCCATTCTAATGCCATTATCTGCATTGTAGGGCTATTTAGACTGTCTTAGTAAGGTTGCTGGCTTGAAATTTAGCACTTGTAAAAAGATATTCGCTTATGAAATAAAAACACATTCTAAACAGTCTTTTGCCATTCTAATGCCATTATCTGCATTGAAGGGCTATTTAGACTGTCTTAGTAAGGTTGCTGGCTTGAAATTTAGCACTTGTAAAAAGATATTCGCTTATGAAATAAAAACACATTCTAAACAGTCTTTTGCCATTCTAATGCCATTATCTGCATTGTAGGGCTATTTAGACTGTCTTAGTAAGGTTGCTGGCTTGAAATTTAGCACTTGTAAAAAGATATTCGCTTATGAAATAAAAACACATTCTAAACAGTCTTTTGCCATTCTAATGCCATTATCTGCATTGTAGGGCTATTTAGACTGTCTTAGTAAGGTTGCTGGCTTGAAATTTAGCACTTGTAAAAAGATATTCGCTTATGAAATAAAAACACATTCTAAACAGTCTTTTGCCATTCTAATGCCATTATCTGCATTGTAGGGCTATTAGTAAGGTTGCAGGCTTGAAATTTAGCACTTGTAAAAAGATATTCGCTTATGAAATAAAAACACATTCTAAACAGTCTTTTGCCATTCTAATGCCATTATCTGCATTGTAGGGCTATTTAGACTGTCTTAGTAAGGTTGCTGGCTTGAAATTTAGCACTTGTAAAAAGATATTCGCTTATGAAATAAAAACACATTCTAAACAGTCTTTTGCCATTCTAATGCCATTATCTGCATTGAAGGGCTATTTAGACTGTCTTAGTAAGGTTGCTGGCTTGAAATTTAGCACTTGTAAAAAGATATTCGCTTATGAAATAAAAACACATTCTAAACAGTCTTTTGCCATTCTAATGCCATTATCTGCATTGTAGGGCTATTTAGACTGTCTTAGTAAGGTTGCTGGCTTGAAATTTAGCACTTGTAAAAAGATATTCGCTTATGAAATAAAAACACATTCTAAACAGTCTTTTGCCATTCTAATGCCATTATCTGCATTGTAGGGCTATTAGACTTAAGGTTGCTGGCTTGAAATTTAGCACTTGTAAAAAGATATTCGCTTATGAAATAAAAACACATTCTAAACAGTCTTTTGCCATTCTAATGCCATTATCTGCATTGTAGGGCTATTTAGTAAGGTTGCAGGCTTGAAATTTAGCACTTGTAAAAAGATATTCGCTTATGAAATAAAAACACATTCTAAACAGTCTTTTGCCATTCTAATGCCATTATCTGCATTGAAGGGCTATTTAGACTGTCTTAGTAAGGTTGCTGGCTTGAAATTTAGCACTTGTAAAAAGATATTCGCTTATGAAATAAAAACACATTCTAAACAGTCTTTTGCCATTCTAATGCCATTATCTGCATTGAAGGGCTATTTAGACTGTCTTAGTAAGGTTGCTGGCTTGAAATTTAGCACTTGTAAAAAGATATTCGCTTATGAAATAAAAACACATTCTAAACAGTCTTTTGCCATTCTAATGCCATTATCTGCATTGTAGGGCTATTTAGACTGTCTTAGTAAGGTTGCTGGCTTGAAATTTAGCACTTGTAAAAAGATATTCGCTTATGAAATAAAAACACATTCTAAACAGTCTTTTGCCATTCTAATGCCATTATCTGCATTGAAGGGCTATTTAGACTGTCTTAGTAAGGTTGCTGGCTTGAAATTTAGCACTTGTAAAAAGATATTCGCTTATGAAATAAAAACACATTCTAAACAGTGTTTTGCCATTCTAATGCCATTATCTGCATTGTAGGGCTATTTAGACTGTCTTAGTAAGGTTGCTGGCTTGAAATTTAGCACTTGTAAAAAGATATTCGCTTATGAAATAAAAACACATTCTAACAGTCTTTTGCCATTCTAATGCCATTATCTGCATTGTAGGGCTATTTAGACTGTCTTAGTAAGGTTGCTGGCTTGAAATTTAGCACTTGTAAAAAGATATTCGCTTATGAAATAAAAACACATTCTAAACAGTCTTTTGCCATTCTAATGCCATTATCTGCATTGAAGGGCTATTTAGACTGTCTTAGTAAGGTTGCTGGCTTGAAATTTAGCACTTGTAAAAAGATATTCGCTTATGAAATAAAAACACATTCTAAACAGTCTTTTGCCATTCTAATGCCATTATCTGCATTGTAGGGCTATTTAGACTGTCTTAGTAAGGTTGCTGGCTTGAAATTTAGCACTTGTAAAAAGATATTCGCTTATGAAATAAAAACACATTCTAAACAGTCTTTTGCCATTCTAATGCCATTATCTGCATTGTAGGGCTATTTAGACTGTCTTAGTAAGGTTGCTGGCTTGAAATTTAGCACTTGTAAAAAGATATTCGCTTATGAAATAAAAACACATTCTAAACAGTGTTTTGCCATTCTAATGCCATTATCTGCATTGTAGGGCTATAGTAAGGTTGCAGGCTTGAAATTTAGCACTTGTAAAAAGATATTCGCTTATGAAATAAAAACACATTCTAAACAGTCTTTTGCCATTCTAATGCCATTATCTGCATTGTAGGGCTATTTAGACTGTCTTAGTAAGGTTGCTGGCTTGAAATTTAGCACTTGTAAAAAGATATTCGCTTATGAAATAAAAACACATTCTAAACAGTCTTTTGCCATTCTAATGCCATTATCTGCATTGAAGGGCTATTTAGACTGTCTTAGTAAGGTTGCTGGCTTGAAATTTAGCACTTGTAAAAAGATATTCGCTTATGAAATAAAAACACATTCTAAACAGTCTTTTGCCATTCTAATGCCATTATCTGCATTGAAGGGCTATTTAGACTGTCTTAGTAAGGTTGCTGGCTTGAAATTTAGCACTTGTAAAAAGATATTCGCTTATGAAATAAAAACACATTCTAAACAGTCTTTTGCCATTCTAATGCCATTATCTGCATTGTAGGGCTATTTAGACTGTCTTAGTAAGGTTGCTGGCTTGAAATTTAGCACTTGTAAAAAGATATTCGCTTATGAAATAAAAACACATTCTAAACAGTCTTTTGCCATTCTAATGCCATTATCTGCATTGAAGGGCTATTTAGACTGTCTTAGTAAGGTTGCTGGCTTGAAATTTAGCACTTGTAAAAAGATATTCGCTTATGAAATAAAAACACATTCTAAACAGTCTTTTGCCATTCTAATGCCATTATCTGCATTGTAGGGCTATTAGTAAGGTTGCAGGCTTGAAATTTAGCACTTGTAAAAAGATATTCGCTTATGAAATAAAAACACATTCTAAACAGTCTTTTGCCATTCTAATGCCATTATCTGCATTGTAGGGCTATTTAGACTGTCTTAGTAAGGTTGCTGGCTTGAAATTTAGCACTTGTAAAAAGATATTCGCTTATGAAATAAAAACACATTCTAAACAGTCTTTTGCCATTCTAATGCCATTATCTGCATTGTAGGGCTATTAGTAAGGTTGCTGGCTTGAAATTTAGCACTTGTAAAAAGATATTCGCTTATGAAATAAAAACACATTCTAAACAGTCTTTTGCCATTCTAATGCCATTATCTGCATTGAAGGGCTATTTAGACTGTCTTAGTAAGGTTGCTGGCTTGAAATTTAGCACTTGTAAAAAGATATTCGCTTATGAAATAAAAACACATTCTAAACAGTCTTTTGCCATTCTAATGCCATTATCTGCATTGTAGGGCTATTTAGACTGTCTTAGTAAGGTTGCTGGCTTGAAATTTAGCACTTGTAAAAAGATATTCGCTTATGAAATAAAAACACATTCTAAACAGTCTTTTGCCATTCTAATGCCATTATCTGCATTGAAGGGCTATTTAGACTGTCTTAGTAAGGTTGCTGGCTTGAAATTTAGCACTTGTAAAAAGATATTCGCTTATGAAATAAAACACATTCTAAACAGTCTTTTGCCATTCTAATGCCATTATCTGCATTGTAGGGCTATTTAGACTGTCTTAGTAAGGTTGCTGGCTTGAAATTTAGCACTTGTAAAAAGATATTCGCTTATGAAATAAAAACACATTCTAAACAGTCTTTTGCCATTCTAATGCCATTATCTGCATTGAAGGGCTATTTAGACTGTCTTAGTAAGGTTGCTGGCTTGAAATTTAGCACTTGTAAAAAGATATTCGCTTATGAAATAAAAACACATTCTAAACAGTCTTTTGCCATTCTAATGCCATTATCTGCATTGTAGGGCTATTTAGACTGTCTTAGTAAGGTTGCTGGCTTGAAATTTAGCACTTGTAAAAAGATATTCGCTTATGAAATAAAAACACATTCTAAACAGTCTTTTGCCATTCTAATGCCATTATCTGCATTGTAGGCTATTTAGACTGTCTTAGTAAGGTTGCTGGCTTGAAATTTAGCACTTGTAAAAAGATATTCGCTTATGAAATAAAAACACATTCTAAACAGTCTTTTGCCATTCTAATGCCA
>NW_028171689.1:0-5000 GCF_963971535.1 Notolepis coatsorum
GGCCGGACCTAGCACATTTGGCGCCCTAGGCGAGATTCACCACTCTAGCGTTAGTCTTTCTTTCCTCAACGCTCAATTCTATAAACACTTGACCGATACCCATCAATGCACAGCGCTCTAGCATGTTCTGACTGTGAACACCTAAAGCTGAGGCTCAGACCGACCGACCGTTTTAGATTTTTGGCTAATTTTCCCTTATGTTAGAATTTTTTTTAAGGAAAAATTAATGGTTGCAGATATAGAGGGGGGCGCCAAAACTGCACAGAGGAAAAATAAAAAAAAAAAATAAAAAAATAAAAATATTTTTTTTGGGGGGGGGGGGGGGGCGTCCCCCTCTGGGTGGCGCTCTAGGCGACCGCCTATATCGCCTGTAGGAAGGTCCGCCCCTGCACACACTGAGGGTAAAACTGAGATGGAGAAGGCTAACTGGGGATGGAAGTTGTGGGCGTGCACGCTGCCAATCTTTTGGGGGCCGGAAATGTATCTGTTAGCTAAATGAAACAGAGAAGCAGCAAACGTTGTTTTAATTAGAGCTCAAAGGTAATGTTTAGTAATGCGATACCGATAACAGTTATTGATACCCTAACATTTGACCAGTGTAAAGTAGGCTAAACATAGTTGATGTTAATGACAGGGAGAAGTGCTCGTGTTCAGTCCTAAAAAGTTAAACCTGGTCAAATCAACGTTAGCCTCATCCTTGGCAGGACATTACCCGAGGCTTGCATTTACCACATCTAATGTTAACTAACCCAAAATGCGTCGCCTTGAATGCTGTAACGTTATCATATTATCATTCATCATATATTAACATCACTTGTTGTCAGCCTACCTCATAATTTTCCTTTCAGTAAAGCAAATAAAAAAGAATCCATGTCTTGATCAGGTATCCAGTCGGAGACAAGAGATTCGTACTTCAGCAGTTAAATTGCAGCTTGTCGTTTTGCGACCGGCCGTAACCCTATCCAGGGATCCTGGATGTCATAGCCTCACTGATGACACTGGCTACTTGAATTATAAATATTTGTATGTATCTGTAGATGTATTTTTAGGCCAACATTTGGGAGCCTTCCTTAGCCTACTGTACATTACCCCGCCACCTTTGGGTGTATTGTCTCTTCTGAAAATGGCATAGCCGTTGATTGGTCCATTTTGCTATTCATTTGACGGATTCCAAAATCAAGGCTTGTTATAAAAAAATGTATTACTGCCATCCCTACTATGTAATAATAATAATAATAATAATAATAATAATAATAATAATAATAATAATAATAATAATAATAATAATAATAATAATAATAATAATAACCTTGTTTTCTATAGCGCCTTTCATAAAACCCAAGGTCGCTTTACATAGGGCGAAAAACAAAAATAACAGACATGGTGGACAGACACACAACATTCAATGTAGGACATTAGGGGTCAAAGGCCATGTTGAAGACGTGAGTTTTGAGGAGTTTTTTGAAGGAGTCCAGAGTTGGGGCGTTGTGGAGTTATGTGACAAAATAAATGGACCAACCAGCCATACACCAGCTAATGTGATTCTTGCAGCTGGCTGGCTGGCTGGCTGGCTGGCTGGCTGGATGGTTGGTTGGTTGGTGTTACACTGCCACGGCAGAATAACTAAAAGCATTCTAAATCATACTGACTATAAAAACAACTCATATGTTCTCCAGCAGTCCCGCTGTGTGCCTTGAGGTGAATCTACTTCAGCTATTGAATGATTTAGCAGATGGCTTAGTCCCTCAAGTGCCCGTCACAGAAAGTCTCATCTATAGACCGCTCTTCATCTATAGACCGCTCTTCCTGCTCTTCATCTATAGACCGCTCTTCATCTATAGACCGCTCTTCATCTATAGACCGCTCTTCATCTATAGACCGCTCTTCATCTATAGACCGCTCTTCATCTATAGACCGCTCTTCATCTATAGACCGCTCTTCATCTATAGACCGCTCTTCATCTATAGACCGCTCTTCCTGCTCTTCATCTATAGACCGCTCTTCATCTATAGACCGCTCTTCCTGCTCTTCATCTATAGACCGCTCTTCCCGCTCTTCATCTATAGACCGCTCTTCATCTATAGACCGCTCTTCCTGCTCTTCATCTATAGACCGCTCTTCATCTATAGACCGCTCTTCATCTATAGACCGCTCTTCATCTATAGACCGCTCTTCATCTATAGACCGCTCTTCATCTATAGACCGCTCTTCATCTATAGACCGCTCTTCATCTATAGACCGCTCTTCATCTATAGACCGCTCTTCATCTATAGACCGCTCTTCATCTATAGACCGCTCTTCATCTATAGACCGCTCTTCATCTATAGACCGCTCTTCATCTATAGACCGCTCTTCCTGCTCTTCATCTATAGACCGCTCTTCCTGCTCTTCATCTATAGACCGCTCTTCATCTATAGACCGCTCTTCCTGCTCCTCAGTTGTCTGGCTTCTATGTCATTTGTTTTACAGTACATTTCTCTCGCTTTCTCCCTCTCCCTCTCTTCCAAACACGCACACGTCGCCACACACACACACACACACACACACACACACACACACACACACACACACACACACACACACACACACACACACACACACACACACACACACACACACACACACACACACACACACACACAATCTGTATTTCATCTTCAGTTCCTCAGACTCTCATCACACCTATGTGTGTGAGACTGAATCACTAGGTGTCCCACTGTGGACAAGGCGAGGAGGGTTTGAAGTGAATCCTGAGTGGGTATCTCCCATCGCTTTGTGAAGAATGAGAAACTATTTAACTTTAACTTTAACTTTAACACACACACACACACACACACACACACACACACACACACACACACACTATGGGGGTTGAAACGTTTCAGGGTGCGCAGACCAAAACGCATGCAAACGCATGCGATCTGACATCAAACGTTTGACGCTCGCCTGTAATCTACATCGACTCAGAATGGACACACACGCGCACACACACTACACGCACACACACTACACGCGTCCGTTGGTTCGTATTTCTAGGTGTGCACGCGACTTGCGCAGACGCGTGCGTGTGCTGTGCGTGTGCTGTGCGTTACGCGTGTGTGTTCGCGACTTGCGCGTGACGCGTGCGTGTGCTGTGCGTTACGCGTGTGTGTTCGCGACTTGCGCGTGCGTGTGATGTACGTTACACCTGACCTGACACTTAATAAAATAACTAGGCAGGCGCAGGCGGGCGGGCGTGCGTGTGTCGTTCGCAGATTGCATTGCAAGCGATTTGACTTGCGCTGCGACAATACACACGCACGCACGCCCGCCTAGAAACGAATTGGAATATAAACAACGTTCCCCTAACATTCCACCAGGGGGCAAATTCATAATGTGAGGTAATCAGTCTGTCACTTTAGTTTCCACCGCGGTCCATCCGTATAGGGATTTATCATTGGGGAAATATATTTTCATTTCAAACCTTTATTTATACTCGTGAAAGCATTGAGGTTTCCCTCATTTACAGTGATGACGAGTTATATAGGCTGTGTTGTAATAATTCTGCCTCATGAACACTTTTTCACAAAATGAATTCCCTTCTATATTGTAAGCATTTCTGGTTGAAATAAAATTATACTTACTTATTTTATGATAAATTGCGAATTGTTTCATGTTGAGCTATAGATTCAAGACGATTTAGAAATGTTTCTCTCTTCATGTATTCATCCTCTTAGCCGTTAGTTGTTGTATTTGAGCTATATATTGTACCCATTCTGCAATCTGTTAACGTTTTCAATCAATCAATCACTCTTATATCGCTACAGTAATTAAGCTGCGGATTGATTGATTGAAAATTGTATGAACAGATTACAGAATGGGTACAATACAGTACGGCTCAATACACATAATTGTTAAGAAGGGGATGCAGAGAAAGAGTTTAGGTCTTGAATACGTACTTATAGTCAACAACTTTACATCTAGCTGACGCTTTTATCCAAAGCGACTTACAAGTTCTGTACAACAAGACAGCAGGAAGGGTACAACTCTATCAGCTGAGTAACAATGTTCATCAAAGTGTTGAGTGCTACAGTGTAGGTTAGTTTATTAGGACAAGTGCATGACAGTAAGGTTTGATTTTCTTTTCACCAGTCTGCATTGTTTCAAAATTGTTTAATTGATCTAATATGACAGCCTTTGAATCAACCAGCATTCTCTGGGTGCAGGTGCACATACTTACGTTATAGTATTTGAGTGACATGGTTAAGTCTAGCTCAATGACTAACTACACAGGGATAGTGATTTTAAACATGTAGATTGTGTACCAAAAATACAAGTTTTATTGTAGCCACAGGAGACAAGACATCCAATGCACTTAAATTAGACCATTATCATATCCAAGAACAAAAGACATTTAACATTTTAATATCCTAGCCATCAATAGAGTATGATCAGATCATTAATTGACATGTTCAAGTCTGATGTGTATCACATGTGGTTGATGAGCTCATCTTTTACTTAGTTTAGCCAAAGATACATACATGTATACACTAATCATACTAAACCCGATAACTACAAGGCATAATAACAAATCAGGCCATTCCATTCTCTCTACTCGCAAATTCTGGAGGTAGTCTCTGATAAACCCTGGTCTGTGGGGGCGAGCGTTGTCATCTTGGGAGGATGTAGGCCGGGAGCCAGGTCCACCCCTCAGGATGTTTTTTGCTACCTTTTTTTCATTATTATTTCTTGTTATCCCATAACTTGGGCCATCAGGAGTTGATACTGACCACCCCCAACTTAGCCCCGTTTGGCCTCAGGGGCCAAAACATTTATGCAACTGCATAAATGGTCAGATAAGTCTGAAATTTTGCATGGTGTATCCTGACACATAGGGGGAAGTATCAGAATAATACTCTGGGGCTTACTACCTTTCTATTGTCAAATATCACACTCAGAATACCCCAAAAGACAAAAAAATCTGTCCGCCTGACAAATTGTCATCAAAAGTGATCATTTAA
>NW_028171688.1:5000-14899 GCF_963971535.1 Notolepis coatsorum
TCTGTACGTGGCAGGATGGGTGTAACAGAAGCTTCCACATCTCTCCGTACCTCACCACCACACACACACACACACACACACACACACACACACACACACAGATAACACGCACACACACAGATCACACACAGACACACACACTCACACAGACACAGACTGATAACACAAACACATACTGTACAAACACACATAGGTGTGTGTGTCAGTGTTAAGTTAACCGTGCACTGTAAGAGAAAAAGCTGCAAGAAAATGTGTAAATGTCTGGCATCAATGGTTGCCAAATACTTACTGTCAAATTACAGTGAAATCAAATACATTTACAGATTACAACCTTTATTTAATGGTTAATATTTTGATAAAAGGTAATCTACTGTATTTTTATGGCATTTACACTTAAAGTAGAAAAACAAATTAATCTGTAAAATAAAATACAGTGCATTTCCTGTGAAAAAACATTTATTTTTTTACAGTGCATGGCTCAACCGTGGTTCCCGGTTCGATTCCGGCTCCTCCCGGCAGTGTCCTTGAGCAAGGCACTTAACCCCTTAACCGCTCCTTGCATTGTGGCCTCCATCGTCTGTGTGAATGTGTGAGTGAATAGGTGAATGTGTGAGTGAATAGGTGAATGTGTGAGTGAATAGGTGAATGTGTGAATGAATAGGTGAATGTGTGAGTGAATAGGTGAATGTGTGAGTGAATAGGTGAATGAATATGTGAATGTGTGAGTGAATAGGTGAATGTGTGAGTGAATAGGTGAATGAATATGTGAATGTGTGAGTGAATAGGTGAATGTGTGAGTGAATAGGTGAATGTGTGAGTGAATAGGTGAATGAATATGTGAATGTGTGAGTGAATAGGTGAATATGTGAGTGAATAGGTGAATGTGTGAGTGAATAGGTGAATGAATAGGTGAATGTGTGAGTGAATAGGTGAATGAATAGGTGAATGTGTGAGTGAATAGGTGAATGAATAGGTGAATGTGTGAGTGAATAGGTGAATGTGTGAGTGAATAGGTGAATGAATAGGTGAATGTGTGAGTGAATAGGTGAATGAATAGGTGAATGTGTGAGTGAATAGGTGAATGAATAGGTGAATGTGTGAGTGAATAGGTGAATGAATAGGTGAATGTGTGAGTGAATAGGTGAATGTGTGAGTGAATAGGTGATAGTGTGAGTGAATAGGTGAATGAATAGGTGAATGTGTGAGTGAATAGGTGAATGTGTGAGTGAATAGGTGAATGTGTGAGTGAATAGGTGAATGTGTGAGTGAATAGGTGAATGTGTGAGTGAATAGGTGAATGTGTGAGTGAATAGGTGAATGAATAGGTGAATGTGTGAGTGAATAGGTGAATGTGTGAGTGAATAGGTGAATGTGTGAGTGAATAGGTGAATGTGTGAGTGAATAGGTGAATGTGTGAGTGAATAGGTGAATGTGTGAGTGAATAGGTGAATGTGTGGGTGAATAGGTGAATGAATAGGTGAATGTGTGGGTGAATAGGTGAATGAATAGGTGAATGTGTGAGTGAATAGGTGAATGAATAGGTGAATGTGTGGGTGAATAGGTGAATGTGTGAGTGAATAGGTGAATGTGTGAGTGAATAGGTGAATGAATAGGTGAATGTGTGAGTGAATAGGTGAATGAATAGGTGAATGTGTGGGTGAATAGGTGAATGTGTGAGTGAATAGGTGAATGTGTGAGTGAATAGGTGAATGTGTGGGTGAATAGGTGAATGTGTGAGTGAATAGGTGAATGTGTGAGTGAATGTGTGAGTGAATGTGTGAATGTGTGAGTGAATAGGTGAATGAATAGGTGAATGTGTGAGTGAATAGGTGAATGTGTGAGTGAATGTGTGAATGTGTGAGTGAATAGGTGAATGTGTGAGTGAATAGGTGAATGTGTGAGTGAATAGGTGAGTGAATGTGTGAATGTGTGAGTGAATAGGTGAATAGGTGAGTGAATGTGTGAATGTGTGAGTGAATAGGTGAATGTGTGAGTGAATAGGTGAGTGAATGTGTGAATGTGTGAGTGAATAGGTGAATGTGTGAGTGAATAGGTGAATGAATAGGTGAACGTGTGAGTGAATAGGTGAATGTGTGGGTGAATAGGTGAATGTGTGAGTGAATAGGTGAATGTGTGAGTGAATAGGTGAATAGGTGAATGAATAGGTGAATGTGTGAGTGAATAGGTGAATGTGTGAGTGAATAGGTGAATGTGTGAGTGAATAGGTGAATAGGTGAATGAATAGGTGAATGTGTGAGTGAATAGGTGAGTGAATGTGTGAATGTGTGAGTGAATAGGTGAATGTGTGAGTGAATAGGTGAATGAATAGGTGAACGTGTGAGTGAATAGGTGAATGTGTGGGTGAATAGGTGAATGTGTGAGTGAATAGGTGAATGTGTGAGTGAATAGGTGAATGTGTGAGTGAATAGGTGAATGTGTGAGTGAATAGGTGAATGAATAGGTGAATGTGTGAGTGAATAGGTGAATGTGTGAGTGAATAGGTGAATGTGTGAGTGAATAGGTGAATGAATAGGTGAATGTGTGAGTGAATAGGTGAATGTGTGAGTGAATAGGTGAATGTGTGAGTGAATAGGTGAATGTGTGAGTGAATAGGTGAATGTGTGAATGAATAGGTGAATGTGTGAGTGAATAGGTGAATGTGTGAATGAATAGGTGAATGAATAGGTGAATGTGTGAGTGAATAGGTGAATGTGTGAGTGAATAGGTGAATGTGTGAGTGAATAGGTGAATGTGTGAATGAATAGGTGAATGTGTGAGTGAATAGGTGAATGTGTGAGTGAATAGGTGAATGTGTGAATGAATAGGTGAATGTGTGAGTGAATAGGTGAATGAATAGGTGAATGAATAGGTGAATGTGTGAGTGAATAGGTGAATGTGTGAGTGAATAGGTGAATGTGTGAGTGAATAGGTGAGTGAATAGGTGAATGTGTGAGTGAATAGGTGAATGTGTGGGTGAATAGGTGAATGTGTGAGTGAATAGGTGAATGTGTGAGTGAATAGGTGAATGTGAGGCACCGGTTGTAAAGCTCTTTGGATAAAAAGCTCTATATAAATGCAGTCCAAGTGAATGAAAAGTGCTTTGCAATTTTGTTCCTCACATTTTACCCGTTCACTCACACACCGACCGCAGAGGCGACCATGCAAGGTGCCAACCTGCACATCGGGAGCAATTAGGGGTTAAGGGTCTTGCTCAAGGACACTTTGACACGCTGCCCGGGACAAGCGGGAATCGAACCGGAAACCTCTGGATTACCAGACGACTGCTCTACCTCCCCCTGTAGACAATGAAAAAAGCTTAAGTACCCGGATGTGCCTGCTGTATAAGATTATGGTTCCCTTCCATTTAGAGAGTGTTCCAGTGTCATTTAGAGAGTGTTCCAGTGTCATTTAGAGAGTGTTCCAGTGTCATTTAGAGTGTTCAAGTGTCATTTAGAGTGTTCCAGTGTCATTTAGAGTGTTCCAGTGTCATTTAGAGAGTGTTCCAGTGTCATTTAGAGAGTGTTCCAGTGTCATTTAGAGTGTTCCAGTGTCATTTAGAGAGTGTTCAAGTGTCATTTAGAGAGTGTTCAAGTGTCATTTAGAGAGTGTTCCAGTGTCATTTAGAGAGTGTTCAAGTGTCATTTAGAGTGTGTTCCAGTGTCATTTAGAGAGTGTTCAAGTGTCATTTAGAGTGTGTTCCAGTGTCATTTAGAGTGTTCCAGTGTCATTTAGAGAGTGTTCCAGTGTCATTTAGAGTGTTCCAGTGTCATTTAGAGAGTGTTCAAGTGTCATTTAGAGTGTTCCAGTGTCATTTAGAGAGTGTTCAAGTGTCATTTAGAGTGTTCCAGTGTCATTTAGAGAGTGTTCAAGTGTCATTTAGAGTGTTCAAGTGTCATTTAGAAAGTGTTCCAGTGTCATTTAGAGAGTGTTCCAGTGTCATTTAGAGTGGTGTCATTTAGAGAGTGTTCCAGTGTCATTTAGAGAGTGTTCCAGTGTCATTTAGAAAGTGTTCCAGTGTCATTTAGAGAGTGTTCCAGTGTCATTTAGAGAGTGTTCCAGTGTCATTTAGAAAGTGTTCCAGTGTCATTTAGAGAGTGTTCAAGTGTCATTTAGAGTGTTCCAGTGTCATTTAGAGAGTGTTCAAGTGTCATTTAGAGTGTTCAAGTGTCATTTAGAAAGTGTTCCAGTGTCATTTAGAGAGTGTTCCAGTGTCATTTAGAGTGGTGTCATTTAGAGAGTGTTCCAGTGTCATTTAGAGAGTGTTCCAGTGTCATTTAGAAAGTGTTCCAGTGTCATTTAGAACAGTGGTTCTCAACTGGTCGAGCCTCGGGACCCAACATTTTCCTTAGTCATTAAGTCGCGACCCCATTTTTTTTAACCAGTATGATTTATTTCAATTTTTATTTTTTTGCAGTAATACACAATCTTTCATGCACTGTTAAAAACATGAAATAAACACAAAAAAGTGCAACAAACGTGCAACTAGGGCTAAAAACCCAATGAAATAAAATAATAATAAATAATATATGCTTCTTAGCAGATTTCTTAGCTTAACATAACAGACCTAAGTTTGGGGGAACTAATGGGATAACTGGGGTTGCAACAAAAGTACAACTAGGGCTAAAAACACAATGAAATAATAATAATAATAATAATAATAAATAATATATCCTTCTTAGCAGACTTCTTAGCTTAACATCCCAGGGAACTAATGGGATAACTGGGGATGTTGTTTGCTCCTGACAAGAGTCTCAAAGTCTGGGGTGATGGTAGACAAAGCAACTCTGAGGTCATGCTCACTGTCCAGTCTGTTCCTCTGCTTTGTCTTCAGCTGGACCAGAGCTGAGAAGCCACTTTCACAAAGATAGGTATAGTGCAAACAAAATAATATTATATTACAAAAAAAAGTTACTTTTTTTGAATTTTTTTTGACCCACCAGTTGAGAAACACTGATTTAGAGTGTTCCAGTGTCATTCCAGTGAGCCAGTATGCTCTTCCACACCATAACCCGTTCACTGCCACACGACAAAGGGTTAACCCTTTCACAACCGCCCTACAGAAGGTTAACCCTTTCACTACCACAATACAGACTACAGACGTAGTGTGGTAGTGAAAGGGTTAACCTTCTGTAGTGTGGTAGCGAAAGGGTTAATGGAGCGGCACCCTAATTAATGTTATTAATTACATATCACTGATTCTTCAGATAAGGGACGAGACACGTTTCAGAACTCAATTTACTTTAACTCAATTAATTTGAAATGTATATTATTGGTAGAGAAAGGTATTATTAGCTATCAAACCATGTCAAGGACATTTTTTAATTAAACATAAAAACACCCTTTCTGAAAATAAACATTATTCACTTAAAAACTTAATTTGTGTCAACTCTGTAAAAGTATCCTATTTTAATTTGTTCAGTCCAACAAGACTAGTCCACAGGTATCTAATAATAGTGTTCAGTTACTCTGTAATTAAATACAATATATCAACTTTTGTTCAGATTTCACACTATTCTGAAAAACCCAATTTCTAAATTCCTTTATTTTATACCTTTGTTTTTAATGTTAAAACGATGAAAACACATTGTATGTAGATCAGTAAATAACTTTAATAGATGAACAATACAAACTCAACAAATAGTAAAAGATGTTTTTGAAAAGGAACAAAAGCATACATCTGACGGTGTTGACAATCACTGACAGTGTTGACAAAATCAGTAATAAACACCATTTTAAACATTAATATTTTTCATTTCAACCTTTATTTAAAATCGTAAGCATCTGAGGTTCCCTCATTTACAGAAACGACGATTGTACAGTACATAATAAAAACAATATTCACAGAAATTTAAACACCAGAGTAAAAAATAAAAAACGTTTCAAAATCATTTAAAAAGATCAACTAAAACAGTTACAGGTAGTCACACAATGGTCTGAAATCATACGTTTAAACATTCCAAGGAAAGGGAGAACCTCCAATTTCAGAGAGAGTTGAATGACATTCCATGAGCTAAAAGGCTGACTTCCCTAGCTCAGAACAAACTTGAGGAACCCTAAGAACCATCCAGTCATTCGATCGAGTTGAATAAGTTCCAATATTCCAATCTAACAGTGAGGAGATAGAAACAGGTTGTTTACCAATAAGGGCTTTAAAAATAAATTAATACCAGTGTTTGTTGCGCCTTTCTGCAAGAGAAGGCCAACCCACCCTATCATACAGGACACAATGGTGAGTATCATATCTGTCACCACTCACCAGTTATAAATCTGAGAGCTGAGTGATATGCAGAATCCAGATGTTTAAGAGTTGATGCCGCAGCATGCCTATAAATTACATCACCATAGTCCAAAACTATGACATTCCTTAACAACGATCAATACTGTGTATACTGTCAAAGGTGTAGGGTATACAAGGTTAGAACCATGAAATAACATTTGAATATTTGACCATGTTCATAAGGAATATTATATGACCACATTAAGAGGTTATGGGAGGATTTGTCAACTATGTCAGCTTACATGTCCATCTGACAAAGATGACAAAAGGTTTGTTTTCATGACAGCTATGTATTGTACACTGCAGCCATGTTGTTTTGCCTTAGTCGCTAGCTGCCTCAATAACAATAATATAATAATATTAATAATAATAACTAAAATGCGTAAATTCAATCCAAAATGTACTAAGATCCAAGCTCATCATTATTGGGATACACCGCGTCGACATCGTTTGTCTAAAATATCAAATCAAGTCAAACTTACCAGAGCATTCTCGAAGACACTCTGATGTCACGAGACCGCCGCCATCTTGGTATGGTGGAAAACAAACGGATTTCTACGATCAAATGTATGCGTTGAGCTCCGTTTTTATAACATATTTTATCACATTCTTGTTCATTTCATAACCTTTTCATATAATTTGTTTTGAAAATATTGAGGCCAACATGGCATTTCACTATTTCGAAAGCCTTTCTGGTGATTCTAATGCGGAAAAAAAGGCATGTAGGCTACTTGAAGAGAATGGACTAACGTTATATGGGGAAGTAGCTAGCAGCTAACATTTCTCTGCTGTTTACAGCCTCACAGCCAATAAAACTTAATTTACGATATACATATTTGTTCCTTATTCTCACCTGTTATGAAATGGGTAGAGCAGACATACGTATGATTTGACTTGGGGGCCAGGGTCTGCTTTGATCGACTCTCCCGTCTGAGTCTAATGTGCCCTCTTGATAGCCGCCAGCTATCCGTGATGCCTCAACTGGTATTATATAAAACTTTCGATTTGGATTTTTGATTATGTTATTACTAGTAGAAAGCGTAACACAGCAGCTCTTTGGCATTGTGATGCACTGAAGAAAATTACCCTTGATTGTGTTTAATTTGCCGCTTTTCCGATCCGTTTCTGCACTAAATGAACCGTACACAATGTACGCGGCGTGCATGTTTCCCCCACGCCGCAGTTGCCTAGCAACAACAGACAGGAAGTTGACTTCGAGAATGTGTACAGCTGCATTCAAGTGGAAAAGGGGTCCTCTGGGACATAGCTGACCTTACTATTGCCTGATTTAACCGGGATTATGAACACAACACATCACAATGGCCACTATGGGAAAGGGGCCTATCGAGAACTTGCATTGTCTCCCCAGTGCTGAGCTTCTTCTGGGAGAAGGATGAGGCAGCCATCATCACCATCATCACCATCATCATCATCATCATCATCATCATCATCATCATCATCATCATCATCATCATATCGTTCTAGGTCAAAGGTAGTTGCAGCTGTTCTTTGGCAACACGCCAACAATTCCACTTAAGACACTAGTCACCTTGTGTTTCTAAGCAACAAGGATGCTGCTGCCTGCTCGCCAGTTGTGTCTTTCAACTTCCTCTGAGCTCGTGGCACCAGAGTGGGATTCATTAAGAGCGATACACTGCTCTGTTGTTAGATCTTTTTTATTGAACAATCTTATCACACTTTTTACTGTCCGTTCTATTTGATTATTTTTTGCCTATTTTAAACTGAATCAAACCGCACTTTTTTTTACTCTATCTAATCTATTCTACTTAGGGATGCTCGATATTGGCTTTTTTACCGATACCGATATACCGATATTGTCCAACTCTTAATTTCCGATACCGATATCAACCGATATCAACCGATACCGATATATGCAGTGTTTCCCCCCCCCCAAAAAATGGAATAATTTCAGGTAATTAACATTACATATCTCTTGTTGTGGAATTAACACAACATTATGCATACTTTTGACAATAAATAAAATCAGAATTTGTTCTTACTTGCTTGCCTGGGTAAATAAAGGTTATAGAAATGTAAAAAAAAAAAAAAAAAAAAAAAAAAATTTAAACCGATACCGATATTTTCCGATTTCACATTTTAATGCCGATATCGGCCGATAATATCGGACATCCCTAATTCTACTTTATCATTTGTATTACTGAAGAACTGTGATTTGCCTTACCCGGCTACCTCTCTATCTCTTTGTATTAAATTTTTATGCTCGCTTATGCCTGTATTTTTACTGTTGTGAAGCACTTTGAACTGCAACTTCTGTATGAAAAGTTCTATACAAATAAAGTTATTATTATTATTATTATTATTATTATTATTATTATTATTATTATTATTATTATTATTATTATTATTATTATTATTATTATTATTATTATTATTATTATTATTATTATATTATTATTATTATTATTATTATTATTATTATTATTATTATTATTATTATTATTATTATTATTATTATTATTATTATTATTATTATTATTATTATTATTATTATTATTATTATTATTATTATATTATTATTATTATTATTATTATTATTATTATATTATTATTATTATTATTATTATTATTATTATTATTATTATTATTATTATTATTATTATTATTATTATTATTATTATTATTATTATTATTATTATTATTATTATTATTATTATTATTATTATTATTATTATTATTATTATTATTTATTACTATTAGCCTTTGACGATTTTGAATGAAAAAACACCAAGCCCTTTGTTCTATTTCTGTACAGGTATCTTTGTTATATGATAATGTTGTGTGCGTATTATAGATCTAGTATTTGTTTGGTTTGGGAATCGCTTTCAACAAAATGTCACTTTAAACTAAATGGAAAGGTCACTTTAAAGGAAAGAACCGATGTGGTTCTTGTATAGTATAGTTTAGATGTAGTAAGTATAGCATAATGACAGAGTTAAAACTGTATATTGTATAGTAGTAGTGTACATAGGACCCAGTGTTTTCTCAGGAATTTAGCATGTCTATTTTTATCATGCACATCTTATGTCCTCTTATTACCTGTTTTTTTATGTCTATTTTATTATTAGTATTATTGCACAATCGATGCGGGCATGACCACCCACATTTCACTGTAGGCCCTGGTATGTATGTGACAAATAAACCTCTTGAATCTTGAATCTCCACTCTGGCCCTCTGAAGCCTAGATAGACAAAGGTTCCCCTGGAGATGTTGATATAATGCTGGAGATGTTGATATAATGTTTGCCATTTCTCAGCTTATTCTTTGTGTCAGTATCAAGTATCATAACCTTTAGGATTCAGGGGAACCTACTGGTTATTTCTGAAAAAAACTTGTGTTTTGTTGAATAACTCCATAGTGGGCGTGGCTTTAGAGGGGTAGCTAGCGGGTCAAAGGTCAGTCACAGCAGAAGGGGACGGAATTAATTTCACATCCAACTCGTGCTGTTGCCATGGATACTGACAGACAGACAGACAGAGAGACAGAGAGACAGACAGACAGACAGACAGACAGACAGACAGACATGCACCCTGCTGACCAGACAGGCAAATAGAGGCTAATGATTCACTCTTACAAGGTGCTT
>NW_028171687.1:7500-23597 GCF_963971535.1 Notolepis coatsorum
ATTCTCTATTGGGTTGAGTTTGTATTCTCCATTGGGTTGAGTTTGTATTCTCCATTGGGTTGAGTTTTCATTCTCCATTGGGTTGAGTTTGTATTCTCCATTGGGTTGAGTTTGTATTCTCCATTGGGTTGAGTTGTATTCTCCATTGGGTTGAGTTGTATTCTCCATTGGGTTGAGTTTGTATTCTCCATTGGGTTGAGTTTTCATTCTCCATTGGGTTGAGTTTGTATTCTCCATTGGGTTGAGTTGTATTCTCCATTGGGTTGAGTTTGTATTCTCCATTGGGTTGAGTTTGTATTCTCCATTGGGTTGAGTTTTCATTCTCCATTGGGTTGAGTTTGTATTCTCCATTGGGTTGAGTTTTCATTCTCCATTGGGTTGAGTTTGTATTCTCCATTGGGTTGAGTTTGTATTCTCTATTGGGTTGCGTTTGTATTCTCCATTGGGTTGAGTTTGTATTCTCCATTGGGTTGAGTTTTCATTCTCCATTGGGTTGAGTTTGTATTCTCCATTGGGTTGAGTTTGTATTCTCCATTGGGTTGAGTTGTATTCTCCATTGGGTTGAGTTTTCATTCTCCATTGTGTTGAGTTTTCATTCTCCATTGGGTTGAGTTTGTATTCTCCATTGGGTTGAGTTGTATTCTCCATTGGGTTGAGTTTGTATTCTCCATTGGGTTGAGTTTTCATTCTCCTTTGGGTTGCGTTTTTATTCTCCTTTGGGTTGAGTTGTTATTCTCCATTGGGTTGAGTTTGTATTCTCCTTTGGGTTGAGTTGTTATTCTCCATTGGGTTGAGTTTGTATTCTCCTTTGGGTTGAGTTGTTATTCTCCATTGGGTTGAGTTTGTATTCTCCATTGGGTTGAGTTTGTATTCTCCTTTGGGTTGAGTTGTTATTCTCCATTGGGTTGAGTTTGTTTTCTCTATTGGGTTGAGTTTGTATTCTCCGTTGGGTTGAGTTGTTATTCTCCATTGGGTTGAGTTTGTTTTCTCTATTGGGTTGAGTTTGTATTCTCCGTTGGGTTGAGTTGTTATTCTCCATTGGGTTGAGTTTGTATTCTCCATTGGGTTGAGTTTGTATTCTCCTTTGGGTTGAGTTGTTATTCTCCATTGGGTTGAGTTGTTATTCTCCATTGGGTTGAGTTTGTTTTCTCTATTGGGTTGAGTTTGTATTCTCCGTTGGGTTGAGTTGTTATTCTCCATTGGGTTGAGTTTGTATTCTCCATTGGGTTGAGTTGTTATTCTCCATTGGGTTGAGTTGTTATTCTCCATTGGGTTGAGTTTGTATTCTCCATTGGGTTGAGTTTGTATTCTCTATTGGGTTGAGTTTGTATTCTCCATTGGGTTGAGTTTGTATTCTCCATTGGGTTGAGTTTTCATTCTCCATTGGGTTGAGTTTGTATTCTCCATTGGGTTGAGTTTGTATTCTCCATTGGGTTGAGTTGTATTCTCCATTGGGTTGAGTTTTCATTCTCCATTGTGTTGAGTTTTCATTCTCCATTGGGTTGAGTTTGTATTCTCCATTGGGTTGAGTTGTATTCTCCATTGGGTTGAGTTTGTATTCTCCATTGGGTTGAGTTTTCATTCTCCTTTGGGTTGAGTTTTTATTCTCCTTTGGGTTGAGTTGTTATTCTCCATTGGGTTGAGTTTGTATTCTCCTTTGGGTTGAGTTGTTATTCTCCATTGGGTTGAGTTTGTATTCTCCTTTGGGTTGAGTTGTTATTCTCCATTGGGTTGAGTTTGTATTCTCCATTGGGTTGAGTTTGTATTCTCCTTTGGGTTGAGTTGTTATTCTCCATTGGGTTGAGTTTGTATTCTCTAGTTATGCTGCTCTGATTAAAGGTTATGTTAAAGTGGTATGTGGTCCAGTTATACTGCTCTGATTAAAGGTTATGTTAAAGTGGTATGTGGTCCAGTTATGCTGCTCTGATTAAAGGTTATGTTAAAGTGGTACAGTATGTGGTCCAGTTATGCTGGTCTGATTAAAGGTGATGTTAAAGTGGTATGTGGTCCAGTTATGCTGCTCTGATTAAAAGTTATGTTAAAGTGGTATGTGGTCCAGTTATGCTGGTCTGATTAAAGGTTATGTTAAAGTGGTATGTGGTCCAGTTATGCTGCTCTGATTAAAGGTTATGTTAAAGTGGTATGTGGTCCAGTTATACTGCTCTGATTAAAGGTTTTGTTAAAGTGGTATGTGGTCCAGTTATGCTGCTCTGATTAAAGGTTATGTTAAAGTGGTATGTGGTCCAGTTATGCTGCTCTGATTAAAGGTTATGTTAAAGTGGTATGTGGTCCAGTTATGCTGCTCTGATTAAAGGTCATGTTAAAGTGGTGTGTGGTCCAGTTATGCTGCTCTGATTAAAGGTGATGTTAAAGTGGTATGTGGTCCAGTTACGCTGCTCTGATTAAAGGTTATGTTAAAGTGGTATGTGGTCCAGTTAGGCTGCTCTGATTAAAGGTGATGTTAAAGTGGTATGTGGTCCAGTTATGCTGCTCTGATTAAAGGTTATGTTAAAATGGTATGTGGTCCAGTTAGGCTGCTCTGATTAAAGGTTATGTTAAAGTGGTATGTGGTCCAGTTATGCTGCTCTGATTAAAAGTTATGTTAAAGTGGTATGTGGTCCAGTTATGCTGCTCTGATTAAAGGGTATGTTAAAGTGGTATGTGGTCCAGTTATGCTGCTCTGATTAAAAGTTATGTTAAAGTGGTATGTGGTCCAGTTATGCTGCTCTGATTAAAGGTTATGTTAAAGTGGTATGTGGTCCAGTTATGCTGCTCTGATTAAAGGTTATGTTAAAGTGGTATGTGGTCCAGTTATGCTGCTCTGATTAAAGGTTATGTTAAAGTGGTATGTGGTCCAGTTATGCTGCTCTGATTAAAGGTTATGTTAAAGTGGTATGTGGTCCAGTTATGCTGCTCTGATTAAAGGTTATGTTAAAGTGGTATGTGGTCCAGTTATACTGCTCTGATTAAAGGTTATGTTAAAGTGGTATGTGGTCCAGTTATGCTGCTCTGATTAAAGGTTATGTTAAAGTGGTACAGTATGTGGTCCAGTTATTCTGCTCTGATTAAAGGTGATGTTAAAGTGGTATGTGGTCCAGTTATGCTGCTCTGATTAAAAGTTATGTTAAAGTGGTATGTGGTCCAGTTATGCTGCTCTGATTAAAAGTTATGTTAAAGTGGTATGTGGTCCAGTTATGCTGCTCTGATTAAAGGTTATGTTAAAGTGGTATGTGGTCCAGTTATGCTGCTCTGATTAAAGGTTATGTTAAAGTGGTATGTGGTCCAGTTATACTGCTCTGATTAAAGGTTTTGTTAAAGTGGTATGTGGTCCAGTTATGCTGCTCTGATTAAAGGTTATGTTAAAGTGGTATGTGGTCCAGTTATGCTGCTCTGATTAAAGGTTATGTTAAAGTGGTATGTGGTCCAGTTATGCTGCTCTGATTAAAGGTCATGTTAAAGTGGTGTGTGGTCCAGTTATGCTGCTCTGATTAAAGGTGATGTTAAAGTGGTATGTGGTCCAGTTAGGCTGCTCTGATTAAAGGTTATGTTAAAGTGGTATGTGGTCCTGTTAGGCTGCTCTGATTAAAGGTTATGTTAAAGTGGTATGTGGTCCAGTTATGCTGCTCTGATTAAAGGTTATGTTAAAGTGGTATGTGGTCCAGTTATGCTGCTCTGATTAAAGGTTATGTTAAAGTGGTATGTGGTCCAGTTATGCTGCTCTGATTAAAGGTGATGTTAAAGTGGTATGTGGTCCAGTTATGCTGCTCTGATTAAAGGTTATGTTAAAGTGGTATGTTGTCCAGTTATGCTGCTCTGATTAAAGGTTATGTTAAAGTGGTATGTGGTCCAGTTATACTGCTCTGATTAAATGTTTTGTTAAAGTGGTATGTGGTCCAGTTATGCTGCTCTGATTAAATGTTATGTTAAAGTGGTATGTGGTCCAGTTATGCTGCTCTGATTAAAGGTGATGTTAAAGTGGTATGTGGTCCAGTTATGCTGCTCTGATTAAAGGTTATGTTAAAGTGGTATATGGTCCAGTTATGCTGCTCTGATTAAAGGTTATGTTAAAGTGGTATGTGGTCCAGTTATGCTGCTCTGATTAAAGGTGATGTTAAAGTGGTATGTGGTCCAGTTATGCTGCTCTGATTAAAGGTGATGTTAAAGTGGTATGTGGTCCAGTTATGCTGCTCTGATTAAAGGTTGTGTTAAAGTGGTATGTGGTCCAGTTACGCTGCTCTGATTAAAGGTTGTGTTAAAGTGGTATGTAGTCCAGTTACGCTGCTCTGATTAAAGGTTGTGTTAAAGTGGTATGTGGTCCAGTTACGCTGCTCTGATTAAAGGTTATGTTAAAGTGGTATGTGGTCCAGTTATGCTGCTCTGATTAAAGGTTATGTTAAAGTGGTATGTGGTCCAGTTATGCTGCTCTGATTAAAGGTGATGTTAAAGTGGTATGTAGGGCGGTCAGGTGGCGTAGCGGAGATTGCGCTCGTCACCAATGCAAGAGGCTGCGGTCTCGACTCCCGGAGTCAGCATTGCTTGGGGCTTGGGCTGATCGCTATACTAACTCGTTTGGCTGAGTTAGGGGGAGGGAAGTCGTTGGGTGGGAATCTGACGTTGTGGACAGCGACGCCTACAGGTCAGGTCTGGGCGCTTGCTCAGCGGAGGCAGGACTTGATGAAGGCAGCGTGACCTCCCACGCGTTACACTTCACCAATGAGAGTCCTCGCTGCCAGGTGAAAAAAGAGTCACTGGCTGTCGCCGCGTGTGTCGGAGGAAGCGTGCGGTGGACTTCAGGCTTCCCTTGTACCGACCAGTAGGAGAACATGCACACAATGACCAGGTAGGGGACGGGGGGGAATTGGCACAACGACTAAATTGGGACGGGGAGAAAACAGAGACAAATCGAAGAAAGAGAGGATAAAAAAATATATAATAAATAAATAAAAAGTGGTATGTGGTCCAGTTATGCTGCTCTGATTAAAGGTTATGTTAAAGTCGAGTCTCGAGTCCCCAGTGTTCGAGTCTGAGTCCAAGTCCGAGTCACCAAAGAAGAGCCTGAGTCGAGTCCGAGTCGAGTCCCCATTACCCTAGTCCGAGTCCGAGTCCAAGTCATCAAGGTTGAGTCCACTCCACTCTGGCAGTGAAAGAGCTGACGTACAAATAAAAAAGGTCTACATTAAACATAAATGACACAGCGGCCACCGTTTCAAAGGGAGCTTAATTACCTTGTGACACAATAGCCAAACAAATGCACTAGCCATCAATATCGTGTAATATGGCCTTTACATTTCTTTTTATATAATTACTGTATTTATCAATTAACAAGTCAGAGTCCTCGTCTCCACCTTCCGAGTCCGAATGCAGTCAATGCTCGAGTCCAAGTCCAAGTCCGAGTCATCAGTGCACGAGTCCTGAAAATCAGTCCTGGACTCGAGCTTCCCATCCAGAAAGAGCCGTTTATGAAAGGGCACTCCGCCTCTGTTCCTGTTCAAATGTTTAGGTGGGCAGAGTGGCCCCCCCACCCCCAAAATATCTGTCTGTGCTCAGTCCCGGCAGGGCTCAAGCTACAAAAATGGCACTTAACCCACCAACACCCAGTGTTCATATTTGACATAATTTGGAAGGGCACTTGGGGCAAAAGGGCAGGGGCTCAAGCCCCCCCTCCGGCCCTATCTGTGCACGCCCCTGGGGGGTTTCATCACCATGCTCTGAATCTCCTTGTGGGTGGTCAGTGAGAGGTGCGTGTGAGAGAGAGAGAGAGAGAGAGAGAGAGAGAGAGAGAGAGAGAGAAATAAGGAGTAAGAAAGAGAGAGAGAGACAGAGAGAGAGATAAGGAGTAAGAAAGAGTACTTTATTTTGTACTGTATGAAAAAATCTTTACAACAAGCCTTTAAAAGACTTAAAAAAAAACAATACAAAAGAAATAATAAATAGAGCTTCACATATTCATAATGTTGTTAAAAACCAATTCATCATCAAAGACATCACAAATCACATTTCCATAACACCATTCCTGAGCAAAAACCTCCAAATGTCCCATAGCTTTATAAAACCTGAACTCCAGCCAGACTCTAGCCTTCACATTACAGCACCACACTAACACTGCATCCTGGTCCGGTTTATCTTCCACTCTGTTTCTCCTGTTTACATAAACTGCAAGCTTAGCTTCCCCCACCAGAAAATTAAGCAGTTGCCATTTTTTCTTATTGTCTTTTTTATATCCTGCTCCAAAAATATAACCAATAACAGAAAAGGTTTCACCAAAATGCCTAAAAACGTTGGTGAGCAGCTCAAACAGCCCTAAAAGCCTGTTACACTCTAAAAACGCATAAAAAACAGTCTCAGTCAACCCACAGAAAGGACATTTATTATCCACCTCTGGGTTGATGATGGAAACAAAAGCGTTCACTGCCACAGCACCATGCAGAATCCTCCACTGAAGGTCTGCCGTTTGTTTTTTTAAAGGAGGTTTATATAAAACCCTCCACACAGGTTGAGTGTCATTACCTGCACACAGCCTGCTCCTCCATACAGTGTCCACTCTGTTATTTAGCCATTTCTTATTAATTACTTTGACACAGTTTCTGTACCATGATTTCCTATCCATTTTGTATAATGCTGAATCCTTTACAAAAAGTAGAGGACCAGACATTTCTCCCAGTACAGGGCTCAGGTAGACATTTGGAAACTCATCCTGTTTGTCCGGTTTTAATGCTCCACTGCTGTATAAGCTAAGCATGCCCAGCTCCTCGACAGTCAACCTCTGTCTCCAGAGATCCAGCACCCTGGTTGCATAGCGCTGCGACCTCAGGCCCAATAACGAACACACAGCCTGAGCATCCTTTAACTCTGGTCCTGCTGTGTCTGCCAGCTGTCTCAGGCGTACCACTTCAGCAGCACACAGCAGTCCAGTCAGCCCTGGCCCCGTTCCCCGTACCTGGATAACTGAGTTAGCCGGATAACTTTCGGTTAAGTCTGACTTAAGCCGGACTTTCCGGTTCCCCGTACCTGGATTGTCCAAATCACCATGACAACAGATCCAAAAGTTTGAGCCTGGTCGAAAGCAGAGTTTAAGTTCAAGTTAGCCGGATGAAGCACAGCCACGCCCCCGCAAAGGAGTGACAGCGCGTTTCCTGAAATTATTCCCACAGTCTAGGATCTGCGTTATACCATTCTGAATTACGTTTTTGTGCTCCATTCTTCCAGAGGGGTCTTTTGAAATGTAAAATAGACCCAAAATGCTGATACTAAATTCACTTTGTCCTAAATAATGCACGTTATATATCGTGGCGCTCGCTCGGTGAAACAACAACACAATAAAGAATATTCTAAACACGGGTCTCTCGTTCATTAATGTATAAACAATGAATTTATCCCATCTGGCACAGTGGCGTAGCGGTAGTGCTCAATCCTGGTGACCCGGCGACCGGTGTTCGAAACCCCGTGTTTCCAATATAATTTTTTAGAATATAATATTAATGATTATACGCAAAGGTAGCCTAGTTTTGAGTTAAAATATTATAAATCTACATGCATTGAGGATGTCATTGTTTATATAGCTCTCAACGTGCACCAAATTGAATTATTCCTATATTGCAAAAAGAAGGAAACTACTAGGTTTCGAACCCCGGTCGTCTGCGTGAAAGTCAAAAGAAGAACCCGTTACACCACAGAGAAGATAAGTAAAAGATCGACCATACATCAATCAATGGGTAAGGGAGCCGTATCGTTATTCTGTATAACAGTTTTATTAATTATTTTCGCTAGCAAGATCTCATTTGATTATTCAATCCAGCAGGCAAGTTTAAAGAAATATAATCTGATTGATTGAGGTAATGAGGGACTTAAAATTAGCCTATAGATAACGCATTTAACTTGTCGGCGAGGCGATTGAGCCGTACTGCAATATGTTAATAAAGTTTTAAATCAATTAATCAATCAATGCCGCTAGAGAATCAGGATCTCTGCTATCGATACTTGGCTTTTCAAATGAAGCGGCCGCGCGCACTTATCCTGGGTCTCAAGTCTGAATCGAGTTAACGAGACTGAATCCACCTTCGAGGAACAGGAAAATCCCGGCTTCAAACATCGGGTTAACTGAATCTGGATAATGTGACTCTTGATCGACTTAGTTGAACCAGGTACGGGGAACGGGGCCCAGGGGCTTGTACAGTCGCTTATGTCCATTCTTGCACCGTGAACAAGAGGCTCCTCAAGTAACCAGTGCAACGATTTAGTAGAAGTAGTTCTTATACACTTGAAAAGTGTCCAACATTTAAAAAAAACTGATAAAAAGGAGGAAGTGCATTTAACCTTAAAGTCGTCGGGTCTGTTAAAAACAAAGATACATCAAGACCAAGACTATTTACTTGTCGAAGAATAAAAGAGGCAACTTCTCTCCAAACTAAATCTCTTGGTCCTAACAGATATCGCTGTATGAACTGTAGCCTCAAAGTCGCTGTCCTACTCGCTAAATGAACCAGGCCTTGCCCTCCCTCTTCTCTGGGCAAATACAGAACACTCTGAGGAACCCAGTGCAGGCGATCCCAAAAGAAATCAACCATCTTTGCCTGCAACCGCACCAACATGCCTGAAGGAGGCTCCACACATGCCAGCTTATGCCACAAGGTAGAAGCCACAAGGTTATTTATTATCAGGACTCTGCCTCTATAGGAAATCTGAGGCAACAGCCATCTCCACTTAAACAACCTTCCTTCTACTTTCTCCACCACATTCTCCCAATTTTTCTGTATAATCGTGTCATTTCCAAGGTATAGTCCCAAATATTTAAAACCATCCCTTTTCCAGATCATGTTTTGAGGTAACACAGGTAATCTACTATGCCAGTTACCCACAGCTAACGCCTCACTCTTCCTCCAATTTATTTTGGCAGAAGACACAGCCCTGTCAGGATGGAGGTAGGTGAGTTCCAATTGTTGTAGGCAATCACAGAGACGGAGAAGGTATACTCTTGAACAGGTTCGACTTTAATAGTAAAGAACACAAAGAGTAATACTAGGATACTATGCCAAGGCAAGGGAACGAGATAATTAGGTAATTAACACACTCTCAATGTTCTGATACAAAACTTTCACCATAGCAATGAGACCATCGCTGAACCCAAAACTCTTCATAACACTCCAGAGATAATTGTGCTCAACGCGGTCAAATGCTTTCTCCTGATCTATTGAAATAAGAGCAGTATTCAAGCCCAATGAATCAGAGACACCCAAAACATCACGAATTAAATATACATTATCCAATATTGACCTGCCAGGTACACAATACGTCTGATCACAATGTATGATCTGATCCATCACTTCTCTCAGACGGTTTGCTAAGGTCTTTGACAAAATCTTATATTCGCTGCATAAAATCGACACAGGCCTCCAATTCCTTATGTCCTGCAAAGTCCCCTTTTTTGGCAGTAAGGTTATCACTGCCCTGCGACAGGAAAGCGACAACGCACCCTCAGCCAGACTTTCATTGAATACCTCGAGAAGATCGTCTTTCACAATGTCCCAAAAGGCTTTGTAAAACTCCACCGTCAAACCGTCAATACCAGGGGCTTTCCCGCCACCCATGCTCTGTAAGGCAGAATAGAGCTCTGACGAGTCCAAAGGTCTCTCCAGCAGCACATTCGACTCCCGTGATACTGTGGGCAATCCTTCACAAAAGGACTGTAGAAGGACATCATTGTCAGTGTACTCACTGCTATACAAAGCAGAATAAAACTCAACGGCCCGTCTCCGGATCTGACTGGCATCAGTGATGTCCTGCCCGCCTATAGCTTATTCCCAGCGGAAGAGTGCTGCCGAGTGCGTCCGCGTTTTCCCTGATTGGCTGCGACACGCCCCGCGGCAGCCGCAGAGCGGAGCGGCAGAGCTTGCGGCATTATGTAGCCGTAATCCCCGATGTTTTTCATTCGACGCTTAGCTCAACTGGCAGCGCTGCGGTCCTGCGGTCCGTTTGTGACAAGTTCGAATCCCTTAAATTTTTTTTTTTTTTTTTTTAACATGCATTCTTTCGCCGGTTAAGTTTAGGCATGTTAACTTTAAGCATTGTTTCGGAGTTGGTTATGGTTAAGGTTAGGCATTGTTTCGGAGTTGGTTAAGGTTAGAAGGGTTAAGTTTAGGCGCTGTTAAGGAGCTGGTTAAGGTTAGAGTTTGTCTTAGAGAATGGCAATATTCTTTTGGAGTTGGTTATGGTTAAGGTTAAGGTTAGGCATGGTTAAGGTTAAGGTTAAGGTTAGGCATTGTTTCGGAGTTGGTTAAGGTTAGAAGGGTTAAGTTTAGGCGCTGTTAAGGAGCTGGTTAAGGTTAGAGTTTGTCTTAGAGAATGGCAATAGACAGCCTATTTCCACGCTGCAGCGCGAGGCAATAGACAGCCTATTTCCGCGCTGCAGCTCTCTCGCGCTGCCGTGGTCACATGGGCGTCATGGCCAATCAGAGAAAACGCGGAAGCACGCGACGCACTCTTCCGCTGGGAATAAGCTACACGCGTCCTGCCCTGTCTCTGACAGAAGAGAGTGAATGAATTTATTCTGTCCATTCTTCTTTTCCAGACCGAAGAAGTAACTGGAAGGCACATCCATAGCATTGACATTCATAAATCTAGACCTTAACAAAGCTCCTTGAGCCTTCACACCTAGCAGGTCAGCTAAAGCCATTTTTTTTATTAAGGACTTCAAACTGTCCTTGATTTCCTGTGGACCCAAACATTTTCTCAAGGTCCACTATCTCAGTCTCCAAATCTCTCATGGAGGTAGTGATGTCTCTAGTTACATTGAGAGTGTGTTGTTGACAAAGCATTTTAATTTCTATTTTGCCACAGTCCCACCACTGCCTAAGAGAAGAGAACTCCTTCTTCCTACTCCTAAACAGGACCCAAAAAAAACTAAAAACATCTCTAAAATCCTTTTCATGGAGCAAAGCTGAATTAAAATGCCAATACGCACTTCTAGGGACCAGATTTTTAATAAAGACATTGCACATTACCAATGAATGGTCTGTAAAACCAACAGGCAATATTGTACACATTTTAAAAACCTTAAAATGGTGTTTAAAACAATAAAAACGGTCAAGTCTAGCTAAGGAGACAACATTATCCCTACAATGAGACCATGTATACTGGCGCTCATTCCCATGAAACCTCCTCCACACATCAACCAAGCCGTGTGTGTGTACAAGCTGTCTTAATGCACTTTGAGAAGCTGGATGGGGTTCATTGTGATTCCTGTCTAAACTGTTATTCTCTGTGCAATTGAAGTCTCCAGAAAAAAATAAGAAATCATCCGGACTAAAATCGGACAATTTAGTACACACTATATCTAAAAAAGCCTTTCTTTCAGGCCCTTTATAAGGAGCATAAATATTAAATAAAACCACATTAAATGTTTCAAATTGTGCTTTCACTACAATGAACCTACCCTCTACAACATGTTCTACAGTATAGGAAGCAGGAATAAAACGTTTTGAGAATAAAAAACCAACTCCACTGCTAATTGTAGTATTATGACTCAACACTAGATCCCGTCCCATTCCTTCCTCCATTCCACCTCATTTACCTTATCACTGTGTGTCTCCTGCACAAAAAGAACATCAATGTGTTTTAACTTGACCAGTTCAAACAGCGTTGCACGTTTTCTCACATCTCTTGCCCCATTCAAGTTCAAAGTTCCAACCTTAAAATGTTCCATGGAGAGAAGAGGAGTGACTAAAAAACACAATAACAATACATTAAAAGTTGCCACTTGTTTTCCTTTCATGAATTTGTTTTCTGACCTTTGGCAGTAATTTCCTTAGTCTATACACCTCCTGCTTAGTAAAGCTGTTATTTCCCATGTGAAACCTGACAGACGTATAGAAAGCCTCTGTATCAGGAATATGTTCCTCTATTTTCAAGCCCCGAACATTCTTTGTTTCCTGTAGCAAAGTTTTGATGGTTTTGACTGACAGTGATCTTCTGTTTTGTGACTTCCTTAACTCAGATATGTCACTACCATCTGACTCATACTCCTCACTATCACTCTGGTCTGACTGTGAAGTCATTCCTTTGCGTTTATGAGGTGCAGATTGTGAAACAGCCTCATCTTCCATTTCCACCTCATTTGTCTGTTCACTTACTTCTGCACTGCTTTCACACAAACCACTGCTACTCTCCTGTGTTTTCCCCCCAGACACAGCAGCACTGTATGTTTGTTTCTCACAGGCCCCTTCTACCTGCAGCTCACCTGTATTCCTGTCTGTCTGTTTCTCACAGGCCCCTTCTAGCTGCAGTTCTCCTGTAGCCCTGTCTGTCTGTTTCTCACAGGCCCCTTCTTCCTGTAGCTCACCTGTAGCACTGTCTACATCAGCTTCTTTATCCCTGGCCACTTCTGTCTGTAGCTCCCCTGTAGCACTTTCTGCAGCAGCCAGTTTAACCCTGGCCACTTCTTCCTGTAGCTCCCCTGTAGCACTTTCTGCAGCAGCCGGTTTAACCCTGGCCACTTCTTCCTGTAGCTCCCCTGCAGCACTGTCTGTCTCAGCTGGTTTATCCCTGACCACCTCTGTTTGTATCTCAACTGTAGCCCTGTCTGCAGCAGCTGGTTCTTCCCTGGCCACTCCTGGCTGTTCCTCACCACTAATATCTACAACCACAGTCTCATTATTTGACGTTTCTTTTCCTTGCCCACTAGTTCCCTCTCCAGGGTCTGCATGCGCTTCCTGAGCCTGCTTCTTAGGGCATGCTTTAATTACATGCCCCCCCCCCACATCCAAAGCACTTCATGGTCTCTGATGATGCATACAATACATAATCAAAATCTTCCACTTTAACATGGAATCTCATGTTGAACTCATCATTCCTGTTATTCAGAATCATATACAAAAATCGTCTATGAGAAACAACATGCTTCAGCAAAGGTGATTTGCACCCTGTAAGCACCTTCTTAATGGGAGAGACTATCTTTCCGTGTCTGGACAGCTCTCTTATCAGAAACTCATCAGAGATGAATGGTGGTACATTAGACAACGTGATTTAAATTGACGGTTGCGCAAGTGGCAACACGGGAACGTGCAGGTCCCGAACAATAATACCGCGTTCAATTGCCGCATTCACTTTCTCAACTCGGTCTAGAAAGATAACCACAGCGCTATTTATTTTCCCTGCAGATTTAATACTGTTGTAACCAACAACTTTACCTACCGCTAAACTAACCTCTTCAACTGAGCAGGGAAACACGGTGCCAATTTTGATCCCGTGTCTCCTGCTCAGTTTGTTCAATTCAGCCATGCTGCGCGCCCGCGCCGATACAACTATACTGCCGACCAGCCACAGCCGGTCGGCATAGACAAACGGACTGAGAACAAACCTCTAAACTCCGTTTAACACAACACACACTAAAACAGCAACCTAACAATAAATAAGCAACACTCTAATTCACAACTTGACAAACAACATATAAATAGAAAAGTTAGAAAAACTCACTCACACCGCAGTCTTACAGCAGCAAACTCACTCCGACTCCAACCACTCGCTCCAACTCCAAACACACGCATGCGCACAGAGAGAGAGAGAGAGAGAGAGTGAGAGAGAGAGAGAGAGAGAGAAGGAGGGAGAGAGAGACTATACTATACTACTATACTATACTGTACTAAAAATACAAAAAAGAGCAATTACATTTTGGACACACCTAAAACAAAGTGACCCCCTCTCGTACCATTATCAAGCCCTGCAGTGCCAAGAGCTGAGGAGCAGCAGGAACCCCCTTACCCAGCTGGTCCTGAGGCTGAGTCCACAAACCTGCTCTCCTAACACACCCCAGGAACAGAACACATCACCAATCAGAATAAATCAAATTACTACACAGCTAAAACAAAACTACATCACCTATAATGGACTCTGTGAAGCGCTCTGAGTCAGAGCAACAGTCAGTCAGAGAAGAGCGCTATATAAATCCAATCCATTATTATTATTATTATTGGAAAACACAAACAAATCAAATCAAATCAAATTTATTTATAAGGCCCGACAACACACTTTAATGTCCCCATGGGCCGTACATGTCTTCTTTAAACAAGTCAAGAAGAAACCATAACAATAAGTCAAGAACAGAACAAGAACACCATAAGGTGCACTCCCAGACATACCCCACGCGAAGGTAAGGAAAAACTCACTAAAACCTAACAATAGGGAAAAATGCTCCACAGGCAGTGTGGAGGAGAGAAACCTTAGAAGGGCCATTCAAGGGGGGATCTCCCTTCTTAGATGTCGGTGATAGTAGTGTTGCAGACTAACAGTTGGTAAGCATGCACTCAAGTGTGTAGTGAAACACAGATGAGTGCATGCAATAGCAACTGAACATTTTGAAAGATTAAAGATAGAGCTGATAGCGATAGCAACTGAACATTTTGAAAGATTGAAGATAGAGCTGATACCGAATCTATTTGAGGCACAGGGGCGGCGCAAAGAGGGTCGCGTCCTCCCCGTCTTAATCACGGGACATTCAACACTCCGGTCATTGCTCAGAGACAGCCGGAGACAGGGAGATAGGGGCGGCGCAGAGAGGGTCGCGACCTCCCCGACATCATCGCGGGACGTCCAGCACTCCGGTCACCACTACGAGACCTCCGGAGACAGGAGGGCACGCAGAGAGGGTCGCATCCTCCCGGCCTTCATCACGGGACGTCCGACACTCCGGTAAGCACTCCAGGACAGCAACAGTTAACAGGACCACGGACAGACGACGGTAAGTAGCTGATCCAAGGCCTCGGTGGTGCATGTAGAGCAGTCACTGCAATCTTGGCCAAGACCCCGAGGCATCCATCACCTTAGTCAGCGCTAGGAGAAAGGCACTCAGAGAGATGGGGGAGGGAAGGGGGGAGGGGGGGAGGGAGGGGGGGGAAGGGGGGGGGGGAGGAGTTAGAGCGTTCCCATGTTTGTGGTGCTGCAAAAAAGCAGACATGGGGGAAAATAAACGTCCTAACTAAACTAGACAGATTAATCTAAAGGTCAGTCCCCGACCAGGTGAGATCAGGGTAGGTTGAAGGAGAGAGAGAAAAGATGGGTCTTAAGCAGGGATTTAAAAGCTTCGACAGAGCAGGCGCCCCTGATGACGGCAGGTAATTTGTTCCACAGGTAGGGAGCGCGGTAGACAAAGGCTCTGTGGCCGGCGGATTTCTTTTTAACCCTAGGAATCGATAGAAACCACAAACAAAAGCACAGAGCAAAATGCAGTGCTATCTGGCTCTAAATCGACAGTACACCATAGCAGATTATTTGAGCATGGTGACTGATCAACAACTAAAAAGAACCTTGACAAAATACAGACTGAGTGAGCACAGCCTCGCTGTTGAAAAGGGAAGGCACAGGAAAACCTGGCTCCCTGCAGAGCAAAGGCTGTGCTGTCATTGCACCCTCAGTGAGCCTGAAACTGAGTCGCACTTCCTCACCAATTGTGAAAAATACAAATATATTAGTGAACGCATTTAAAAAAAATTGAACTAATAACATTTTTTTTTTTTTTTATATAAATTTCTTTATTGCAGGAAATGTAATTTGTACATTTACAATTGACAACAGCATCATTTATTTTCCATCTTTTTTTCTTTCTTCCCCTTTCATTTCCCCTTCCCCTCCCTCATACCCACCACCTCCCCCCACACCGGAGTGGTTGAAAACACATCTGCAAAACATCCAAACATACAGCATAGATGCTACTGGGAAAGAAAAACAAAAAACAATAATAATATCAATCAGACCCATCTGTATTATGCACAAACATTTAGATAAAAGAAGTAAGAGAAAGAACTAAAAACACAGAAAGAAACTCTCTAGCACGGCTGTGGCTGTGGAAGAAAGTCATCAATGAGATTATTTCACTCCTTTCCCCACCCCTGTCTATAGTATTGTGGTAATTCTTGGGTAGTTTGACCTTCTGCAGCTGCGTCTCCCGTTCCCCTCTCCCTCCCCCAGTTACCCACCCCCCCCGGGGGTCTCATTCACAGCCATACATACCAGGACAGGGAAGGACGGGGGGGGGGGGGGGGGGGGTTAGAAAATAGGAATAAAATAATAATAAAAGATAAGGAAGTGCAGTTAGAGGTGTAAAGCTCTAT
>NW_028171686.1:0-2500 GCF_963971535.1 Notolepis coatsorum
TGCAGGCGGCTTCTGGCAGATATGACAGCCATGCAACAGACAAACACGAGGGCGAGAGAGAGAGAGGGGGGGGGGGAGGGAGGGAGGGAGAGGGGGAGAGGGGAGGGGTAGAGAGGGGGGAGGGAGGGAGAGGGGGAGAGGGAGGGAGAGGGGGGAGGGAGAGGGAGAGGGGTAGAGAGGGGGGAGGGAGGGAGGGAGAGGGAGAGGGGGAGAGGTGGAGAGGGAGGGAGAGGTGGAGAGGGGGGAGGGGGGGATGGAGAGGAGAGAGGGGGAGAGAGAGAGAGGGGAGAGGAGAGAGAGAGGAGGGAGAGAAAGAGAGAGGATGGAGAGAGAGGAGAGCGAGGAGGGAGAGAGAGAGAGGATGGAGAGAGAGAGAGAGAGGAGGGAGAGAGGAGAGAGAGAGGAGGGAGAGGAGAGAGAGAGGAGGAGAGAGAAGAGAGAGGGAGAGGGGGGCGAGAAAGAGAGAGAGAGAGGGGGAGAGGAGAGAGAGAGGAGGGAGAGAAAGAGAGAGGATGGAGAGAGAGAGGAGAGCGAGGAGGGAGAGAGAGAGAGGATGGAGAGAGAGAGAGAGGAGGGAGAGAGGAGGGAAAGAGAGGAGAGAGAGAGAGAGAGAGAGAGAGAGAGAGAGAGAGAGAGAGAGAGAGAGAGAGAGAGAGAGAGAGAGAGAGAGGGGAGAGCGGAGAGGAGAGAGAGAGAGAGAGAGAGAGAGAGAGAGAGAGAGAGAGAGAGAGAGAGAGTGCTGGGGGGAGATTCAAACAGTCGTCGCTGACTATGAAGGTTCTGTCGAGTTCAGAATGTGTCGCGGGTGCCGATTGTTTTCACGTAAAGCTGAGGCTCTGAGCGAAAATCGGGGAGGCGGGCGAGAACCGAGACCTCCTTCCAACGCTGGCGCGGTGTTCATTGTGCCACACGGCCTCAGATCCTGAACAGAAAACAAAAACGCATAGTAGTTACATTGTTGGATTTATGGATTATTATTCCAAAGGATTTGACCCTTTACTTCTGTACAGACAGAGTAGTCAGGAGCGGAGGAACTGTATGTTATTAATAAACACTTGATTAACCATCATTTACAGTCAGGTCTGATGTCTGCCGAGTCAGCTCCGAGTCCAGCTCCGAGTCCAGCTCAGAGTCCAGCTCAGAGTCCAGCTCAGAGTCCAGCTCAGAGTCCAGCTCAGAGTCCAGCTCCGAGTCCAGCTCAGAGTCCAGCTCATCAGAGTCCAGCTCAGAGTCCAGCTCAGAGTCCAGCTCAGAGTCCAGCTCAGAGTCCAGCTCAGAGTCCAGCTCATCAGAGTCCAGCTCAGAGTCCAGCTCAGAGTCCAGCTCAGAGTCCAGCTCAGAGTCCAGCTCAGAGTCCAGCTCAGAGTCCAGCTCAGAGTCCAGCTCAGAGTCCAGCTCAGGGTCCAGCTCATCAGAGTCCACTTGTGAACAGTGAACATAATGATAATAAAATGATAATAAAAGTTAAATTACAAAAATAAATCTATTCAAAATCGAGAAGTATTAAATGTCCCATATTTCAGCCACATGTGGTCATCTCTCCTGTCTGTCTCTCTCTCCTGTCTGTCTCTCTCTATCCTGTCTGTCTCTCTCTCTCCTGTCTGTCTCTCTCTCTCCTGTCTGTCTATCTCTCTCTTGTCTGTCTCTCTCTCCTGTCTGTCTCTCTCTCTCCTGTCTCTCTCTCTCCTGTCTGTCTGTCTCTCTCTCCTGTCTGTCTCTCTCTCTCCTGTCTGTCTCTCTCTCCTGTCTGTCTCTCTCTCCTGTCTCTCTCTCTCCTGTCTCTCTCTCTCCTGTCTCTCTCTCCTGTCTGTCTGTCTCTCTCCTGTCTCTCTCTCTCCTGTCTGTCTCTCTATCTCCTGTCTCTCTCTCTCCTGTCTGTCTCTCTCTCCTGTCTCTCTCTCTCCTGTCTGTCTCTCTCTCCTGTCTGTCTCTCTCTCCTGTCTCTCTCTCCTGTATGTCTCTCTCTCTCCTGTCTGTCTCTCTCTCCTGTCTGTCTCTCTCTCTCATGTCTGTCTCTCTCTCTCCTGTCTGTCTCTCTCTCCTGTCTGTCTCTCTCTCTCCTGTCTCTCTCTCTCTCTCTCCTGTCTGTCTCTCTCTCTCCTGTCTCTCTCTCTCCTGTCTGTCTCTCTCTCATGTCTGTCTCTCTCTCTCCTGTCTGTCTCTCTCCTGTATGTCTCTCTCTCTCCTGTCTGTCTCTCTCTCCTGTCTGTCTCTCTCTCCTGTCTGTCTCTCTCTCCTGTCTGTCTCTCTCTCTCTCCTGTCTGTCTCTCTCTCCTGTCTGTCTCTCTCTCTCTCTCCTGTCTGTCTCTCTCTCTCCTGTCTGTCTCTCTCTCTCCTGTATGTCTCTCTCTCCTGTCTGTCTCTCTCTCTCCTGTCTCTCTCTCTCCTGTCTCTCTCTCTCTCTCTCCTGTCTCTCTCTCCTGTCTGTCTCTCTCTCTCCTGTCTCTCTCTCCTGTCTGTCTCTCTCTCTCCTCTCTCTCTCTCCTGTCTGTCTCTCTCT
>NW_028171686.1:5000-17500 GCF_963971535.1 Notolepis coatsorum
TCACTCACTCACACACTCACACACACACACACTCACACACTCACACACTCACACACTCATACACACACACACACACACTCACACATTCACACACTCACTCACTCACACACTCACACACTCACTCACTCACACACTCACTCACTCACACACTCACACACTCACACACTCACACACTCACTCACTCACACACTCACACACACTCACACACTCACACACTCACACACTCACACACACACACTCACACACTCACACACTCACACACTCACTCACTCACACACTCACTCACTCACTCACACACTCACACTCACACACTCACACACTCACACACTCACACACTCACACACACACACACTCACACACTCACACACTCACACACTCACTCACTCACACACTCACACACTCACACACTCACACACTCACTCACTCACACACTCACACACACACTCACACACTCACACACTCACACACTCACACACTCACTCACTCACTCACTCACACACTCACTCACTCACTCACTCACTCACACACTCACACACTCACACACACACTCACACACTCACACACTCACACACTCACACACTCACTCACACACTCACACACTCACACTCACACACTCACTCACACACTCACACACTCACACACTCACACACTCACTCACTCACACACTCACACGCTCAGAGGCCACCGTGCAACAAGGTGCCAACCTGCTCATCAGGACCAGTTAGGGGTTGAGTGTCTAGGACACTTTGACGACACGCTGCCCGGGAGAAGTGGGAATCGAACCAGGAACCTCTGGATTACCAGACGACTGCTCTACCTCTCTAGAGCAGTGGTTCCCAAAGTCGGGGTCGCGACCGAGATGATTTAAAAAAAATAAAATAAAAAAATATAATTTTTTTTTTTTTTTTTTTTTTTTTTTATTTAAAAGAAATGTGTCAGGCCACTGAACTTAGAAGCAGGCCAGGACAGTGTTTCTAGTTGTATTCTAAAATTATATTCTATTGTATTCTAAAATGTGACTATATGGTTTTATATTAACTTAATAAAAAATCTACTTATTTCAACGAACATTTCAAACTAAATAACAGATTATGCACATAAAACGCTGAAAACAACCGAAGCAACAATAGTATTTTAATGAGGCTATTATTATTATTTTGCAACAAGTTAGCCCTCTCATAAATAGCACATATAAATGAATAACTAACTTGAACTAACTTAATAGGATTGAAGTGATATTTGGCTTAAAAAATCGGTCGCCTGGCAAAAAAAAAAAAAAAAAGCCAGACGATTGGGCCGCGGCTCTCTGACGCCTTATTTTCTGGGTCCCGGCCTGAAAAGTTTGGGAACCCCTGCTCTAGAGCATCTATAGAAACACTGTGTACACTGTTTCCCGGATTTCTTCAAAGGATCAATAAAAGAATATCTTATCTTATCGTACACTCTTTTATTGGCCTACTGTACGTCTCTAGTTTGTGAGTGTAACGTTTCATGTTACTGTGATTAACCTAAAGGGTCATTCTATAGATAAGATAAGATATTCCTTTATTGATCCCCTTGGGGAAATTCAGGCATCATAGCAGCACACGGGGGAGGGGGGGGGGGGGGGGGTAAAGGTATGGGCAGGGTAATACCTTCTGTAGTGTGGCAGAGAAAGGGGTAACCTGCTGTTGTGTGGCAGTGAAAGGGTTAACCTGCTGTCGTGTGGCAGTGAAAGGGTTAACCGTATGTGTATTGACACAGTGAAAGGGTTAACCGTTTGGTAGTGTGATAGTAAAGGGTTAACCTGCTGTCGTGTGGCAGTGAAAGGGTTAACCTTATGTTGTATTGACGCAGTGAAAGGGTTAACCGTTTGGTAGTGTGATAGTAAAGGGTTAACCTTCTGTCGTGTGGCAGTGAAAGGGTTAACCTGCTGTCGTGTGGCAGTGAAAGGGTTAACCTTATGTGTGTTGTCGCAGTGAAAGGGTTAACCGTGTGGTAGTGTGACAGTAAAGGGTTAACCTGCTGTCGTGTGGCAGTGAAAGGGTTAACCTGCTGTCGTGTGGCAGTGAAAGGGTTAACCTTATGTTGTATTGACGCAGTGAAAGGGTTAACCGTTTGGTAGTGTGATGGTAAAGGGTTAACCTTCTGTCGTGTGGCAGTGAAAGGGTTAACCTGCTGTCGTGTGGCAGTGAAAGGGTTAACCTTATGTGTATTGACGCAGTGAAAGGGTTAACCGTTTGGTAGTGTGACAGTAAAGGGTTAACCTGCTGTCGTGTGGCAGCGAAAGGGTTAACCTGCTGTCGTGTGGCAGTGAAAGGGTTAACATTCTGTGTATTGTCACAGTGAAAGGGTTAACCGTTTGATAACTGTGTTCTGCATGATAACTGTGTTCTGTATGATAACTGTGTTCTGCATGATAACTGTGTTCTGTATGATAACTGTGTTCTGTATGATAACTGTGTTCTGTATGATAACTGTGTTCTGCATGATAACTGTGTTCTGCATGATAACTGTGTTCTGTATGATAACTGTGTTCTGCATGATAACTGTGTTCTGCATGATAACTGTGTTCTGCATGATAACTGTGTTCTGTATGATAACTGTGTTCTGTATGATAACTGTGTTCTGTATGATAACTGTGTTCTGCATGATAACTGTGTTCTGTATGATAACTGTGTTCTGTATGATAACTGTGTTCTGCATGATAACTGTGTTCTGTATGATAACTGTGTTCTGTATGATAACTGTGTTCTGTATGATAACTGTGTTCTGCATGATAACTGTGTTCTGTATGATAACTGTGTTCTGTATGATAACTGTGTTCTGTATGATAACTGTGTTCTGTATGATAACTGTGTTCTGCATGATAACTGTGTTCTGTATGATAACTGTGTTCTGCATGATAACTGTGTTCTGTATGATAACTGTGTTCTGTATGATAACTGTGTTCTGTATGATAACTGTGTTCTGTATGATAACTGTGTTCTGTATGATAACTGTGTTCTGTATGATAACTGTGTTCTGTATGATAACTGTGTTCTGCATGATAACTGTGTTCTGTATGATAACTGTGTTCTGTATGATAACTGTGTTCTGCATGATAACTGTGTTCTGTATGATAACTGTGTTCTGCATGATAACTGTGTTCTGCATGATAACTGTGTTCTGCATGATAACTGTGTTCTGCATGATAACTGTGTTCTGCATGATAACTGTGTTCTGTATGATAACTGTGTTCTGTATGATAACTGTGTTCTGTATGATAACTGTGTTCTGTATGATAACTGTGTTCTGTATGATAACTGTGTTCTGCATGATAACTGTGTTCTGCATGATAACTGTGTTCTGTATGATAACTGTGTTCTGTATGATAACTGTGTTCTGTATGATAACTGTGTTCTGTATGATAACTGTGTTCTGTATGATAACTGTGTTCTGCATGATAACTGTGTTCTGTATGATAACTGTGTTCTGTATGATAACTGTGTTCTGTATGATAACTGTGTTCTGTATGATAACTGTGTTCTGTATGATAACTGTGTTCTGCATGATAACTGTGTTCTGTATGATAACTGTGTTCTGTATGATAACTGTGTTCTGCATGATAACTGTGTTCTGTATGATAACTGTGTTCTGCATGATAACTGTGTATTCTAATTAGTGTACTGTATATACTCGACCACATCGTGCACAACTGTACAGCTCTGGCCTATTTTATCTTATTTTATTTTATAATTATATTATACTTCTATTTTAATTTAGTTTATATTCCATTTTATCTTATTCTACCGTAATTGTCTGTCCGTTAATGTCGCACCAAAAACGACCAAACTAAAATTCCCTGTACGTGAAAACTACTTGGCAAGAAAGACCTTTCTTAATTTCTGATTAAGTCTGAATAATACCCACACAGGTGCGCATGAAGGCGCCTCGCTCTACAGGAGGGGAGGCACCGCGACACAGCCCATCGGCGTTCAGATACCTCGGGGTGAGAGGTCAAATTTGTACTTAACTTTGGAACGACATTTAGTCCCTTTCCAGGTAAGCCGGCATGCCATGGATTCCTCGACGTCTCTGGTTTCACGAGACACCACTGTGTCCTCCCACTAAAAAGACCAGCCCAGCACAGCCTTTGAAAGATACATAACGTTGATCGTTACTTTTAGCGGTTCCTAGGATAATTCAAGATAATACGCTTCACAGCTTTTTGGTTGGTGTAAAATGTGTCAAATGAAGGTTAGTTACAGGAAGCACACCTTCAAGTAACACCTCAGTACCACCTTAGTAACGGCCTAAAGGAATTCCAAACACACCTTATCCCGTTTTACCTTAACCCCTCTCTGTGACGTGGCGTCTCTCTCCTCTCTCTCTGGTGTCAACGCACACAGATGAGTCTTTGTATTGGAGCGGAGCAGAGCGGCACCTATTAGGTAACAGAACAGAGGAGAACCGCTCAGGGGATGTAGGGAGGGGCCACTAAATAGCTATAGAGCCTATCTCCTAACTCCGTGGTGCCCAGAGGAGGTCCAGGGAACCCGAGGGGTCCACAAGGAACCTAGGGGGTGACCCCCGTCAACATGAGGAATCCTATCATTTCAAAGGTTGTTCCCTTATGATAATGAGTGGATGAATGTCAATAGTGATTCTTATGCCGTTATGTAAAGTCATATCTACCAGCAACCTTAACAGCAGGATCTTATAAAATAGGGCTCCATGACACACCTTCAGAGATACAGTATGGGGACCTTCAGAGATACAGTATGGGGACCTTCAGAGATACAGTATGGGGACCTTCAGAGATACAGTATGGGGACCTTCAGAGATACAGTATGGGGACCTTCAGAGATACAGTATGGGGACCTTCAGAGATACAGTATGGGGACCTTCAGAGATACAGTATGGGGACCTTCAGAGATACAGTCTGGGGACCTTCAGAGATACAGTATGGGGACCTTCAGAGATACAGTATGGGGACCTTCAGAGATACAGTATGGGGACCTTCAGAGATACAGTATGGGGACCTTCAGAGATACAGTATGGGGACCTTCAGAGATACAGTATGGGGACCTTCAGAGATACAGTCTGGGGACCTTCAGAGATACAGTATGGGGACCTTCAGAGATACAGTATGGGGACCTTCAGAGATACAGTATGGGGACCTTCAGAGATACAGTCTGGGGACCTTCAGAGATACAGTATGGGGACCTTCAGAGATACAGTATGGGGACCTTCAGAGATACAGTCTGGGGACCTTCAGAGATACAGTATGGGGACTTTGAGAGATACAAGTAGCAACCATCACCTCACGTAGTCTCCCCTGGTCTCCTGGTCGCCTCTCTGCGTCTAGGAGTGTTTTCTCTTTGTGTTTGAGGCATAGATTTTACATTTTACCTCAATAATTTGACTATATTTGCTAGTTATTAAGGAACAACTCTACAGTAAATTCAGTCGAATTTAAATATCTAATATTATTATTTTCTTTAATATTTAAAGAATATAAATGTAACCGAAGGAAAGAAAGAAAGACATGAAGAAAGAAAGAGAGAAAGAAAGAAAGAAAGAAAGAAAGAAAGAAAGAAAGAAAGAAAGAAAGAAAGAAAGAAAGAAAGAAAGAAAGAAAGAAAGAAAGAAAGAAAGAAAGAAAGAAAGAAAGAAAGAAAGAAAGAAAGAAAGAAAGAAAGAAGAAAGACATGAAGAAAGAAGGAAAGAAAGAAATGAAGAAAGAAATGAAGAATGAAATACATTTAAAAAGAAAGAAAGAACTAAATACATTTAAAAAGAAAGAAAGAACGAATGAACGAACAAACTAAATAAATTAAGAAAGAAAGAAAGAAAGAAAGAAAGAAAGAAAGAAAGAAAGAAAGAAAGAAAGAAAGAAAGAAAGAAAGACAGACAGACAGACAAAGACAGACAGACAGACAGACAGACAGACAGACAGACAGACAGACAGACAGACAGACAGACAGACAGACAGACAGACAGACAGACAGACAGACAGACAGACAGACAGAATGACAGACAAAAAGACTGGGGTGTTGATCTCTGTTATTCATTAACACATTTTAACACAGTGCTCTCCTCGCCTTTTCTTCCAGAGATAAAAACACAAGCATCTGAACGACTGGGATGTCTGAGGGTGGTCCTCAACCTCACTACCTCACTCACTAGCTGTGTGTGTGTGTGTCTGTGTGTCTGTGTGTCTGTGTGTGTGTGTGTGTGTGTGTGTGTGTGTGTGTGTGTGTGTGTGTGTGCGTGCGTGCGTGCGTGCGTGTGTGTGTGTGTGTGTGTGTGTGTGTGTGTGTGTGTGTCTCTCTCTCTCTGTGTGTGTGCATGCGTGTGTGTGTGTGTGTGTGTGTGTGTGTGTGTGTGTGTGTGTGTGTGTGTGTGTGTGTGGGGGGAATGTAAGGAGTCCTGTACAACCCGGGGAGTGAGGCTTGGGTTTCAGACGGAGGGTAAAATAGTTAACAGATTGCCAGCAGTCGTACCTCAGCTCCTCACTAACTACACCTCTCTCTCTGTGCCGACTGTCACCACTCTATCAACACACGGCCGGCCGGCAAATGTTCACCCCTAGACCAGCCATCAATGTAAGAAAACGGTCCAGTAATTAGATTCGATTCAAATGTATTGTTATTAGTAGGCGGCTGGGTGGCGCAGCGGACTAAGCGCTCGTCACCAACGCGTGAGACACTTCAGTTCAGTTCAGTTCAGTTCAGTTCAGAGTTTCTGACACTGGTATCGAATCCGGCTGTCAGCGTTGCCTCCGGCTCGGCCGGCCGTCATACTGGCTCAATTGGCAGAGTCAGCGGGAGGGAAGCCGGTGGGGTGGTAATCTGGTCGTTGTAAACGGCGACTCCTACAGGTCGGTCAGGGCGCCTGCACAGCGAGGGAGGGAGATGGTGAAGGTAGTGTGAGCCTCCCACACGTTACTCCTCGCCAATGAGAGTCCGCGCTGGCAGGTGAAAAGAAGCGGCTGGCTGACTCCGCATGTCTCGGAGGGGACATGCGATAGTATCTATCAACCCTCCCTAGACCGACCAGTGGGGGGCACATGCGAGCAATGACCAGGAAGGGGAGGGGGGAAATTGGCACGACTAAATTGGGATGGGAGAAAAACACAGAAAAACAGGTGGAGAAAAAGTGGATAAAAAAAGAAAAACGTGTATTGTTATTATACAGCACAAGTACAGTACAACGAAAATAAGTTTGGCATCCAACCAGAGAGCAAGGTGCAATAGAAAATGTACAGGTGATTAAACTGGTATAAAATATATGAATTAGTACTACTGAGTAATAGTGCTAATCAGATGTATGTACAGAGTTGTAGTATTAATATATACAGTGATACAGGTATAAAGACACTATGGTAGCAAGTTTGTTCCTGCTGCTGTAAAATTATTTAACGAACACCGCTAGCTCTGTATTGTGACTTGTGAGGCTCTCTTCTCTTTTCTTTTCTTTCTACTGTGTTATGTAACTCGTACTGTATGTTATTGTTTCTTGTTTGTGTATTTGTACTCACTCTGGTGGCACACCATGTTTCCCCTCTGGGATTAAGAATAAACCATACCATACCAACCATACCATACTGGCCAGCAGAGTAACTAGTAAGAGTAGGTAAGGGATATGTACAAATATAGATATAGTATCTACAGATATGTAACAAGGATTATATGCAGGTACAGACAGATGTGGGTAGATATAATATATGGGCTGATGTTAAAACGTGAAATAAATACATATTTGTCCTTAAAGGCCAACCTCTAGGTTAAACCCTACTGATCAATTATGGGTAGTTTACATCATTGGTATATAATTTCATTATTTATTTATTTCCATTTGACACCGGAAATGCCACTCTGAAAGAGTTAAAAAGGTCCACGCACGAATAACATGCACGCGCGAATCAAAAAAGCTTATCAAAACGCCGACGTCACAACAGGTGTGGCTTGCATATTAATGAGCCGAATCTAATGTTGCTTTTCCACTAAAATAAAGTACTCAGTTTGTCTCCGTGTGGGGAGGCGGGGGAGATGCTTCCAGCTGCAGCCGGTACTATTGAGGCGGGGCTGCTGGTGATCAGCATGAGAGCTCCAGAAATGACACGTGAAAAACTGCAGACCACTGATTGGTCAGAAGAGAGACGCGTGACGTCACTGTTTGGGGAGTCTGAACGAAAACAGAATGTCCGCGCCGCCATCTTTAATGTCTCGCGTAGGATATCTTTTGTATGTTTGCAGCAAGAAACGAGTGCAATAAAAAAGGATACAGTCACTGTGTATTCTGCCTCATTTATTGATGAAACAAAACCGACATCAACACAATTTGCCACCGAGCGGAGAGTTTAGTCTGACAAAAAGATCGCTGATTAGTTACGCTTGTTGTTGGGGGTTAGGGACGTAACGTTAGTTAGCCTAATGCTAACGTTAGCAGATAGACACGAGAGGCTATCTGTGTAGAATAGACACAATGAGGTAACGTTAGCGTTAGCATAATAGACACAACGAGAGTCTGGTTAATGTTGTTATTGATTGATTGAATGAAAACTGTGTTTTACTCTGGCTTGCCAAGCTCATCATAGCCCCTTTCGTGACTGATGCACCGAGTGAAGCTTGTGGACTCGACAACAGCGGCGGCCGCAGGGCGCCGGAGCCCGCAGCGCTAGTTAGCTCATAGCTATCGTGTAACACTAGCCTTTGCGGGCTCGGGCGCCCTGCGGCTGCCGCCGCCGTCGCGTCCATGGGCCCCCCGGCAGGGCACCCGTGGGGTCGGGTCGGGGTGTACAGAGAGGAGAGAACCATTTTGGGTCGGCCGTTCATGCCGACCAGCGAGCCGGATGTCGGGATATGTTGTTAGCACAATAGCTACCAAGCTAAGCTATGTTATCTACTAACGTTATAAACACAATGTGTACAACGACACAATGATTTACATTATTACAAATATGGTAACGTGGTTAGCTTTAGAGATGGATGGATGGCTATAATCACGGAGCAATAGTGAGGTGAAACAGATACATTTCCATTCGGCTAGTAGTAGCAAGCATATATCTATGGTAGCAAGGCTCTCTGCCTGCCACTAGCTGTGTGACTCTCAGCGCCCCCTGGTGATACCCCTGGTGACCAATACCTGTTGTGACGACATTACACGTGCACGTTATAAACCATTGATTAAAATATGCAAGTGCATGTTGATTGTGTTGGGCAGACAAAATGTTTTGATAAAAACGCTAAAACTGGGTCAATTTCAATACTTTTTTTTACAATTCTTCATGAAAGTCACTGTTGGCCTAGTCCACATTGTTTATTGAACAAAAATACAACGTGGAGGTTGACCTTTAAACATGTGAAAAGGACTGGGGGGGACCCTGAGCATCTGAGTGAATGGATTGAATGTATATATGATGATTTTTGCAGATGTGTTTGTCAACAACCTCGGTATGGGGGGGATGGGGTGGGAATGAGGGAGGGGAAGGGGAAATGAGAGGGTAAAAAAAAGAAAAAATATGGAAAATGTACAATATCTACAACTGTGAATGTTCAATATTTTTTCCTGTAATAAAGAAATAAAAAAATAAAAAATGTATATGATGATGTATACGATTCAAATTCAAATTTAGAGTTTGCGTTTTTTGGCACCTCGATTGCATCCGTCTCTTTGTGTATATTAAGACGGTCGTCTGTTGTCTAATGTCTAATGTCTTTTGTGTTTGTGGTGTTTTTGTTTTTATTTGTTATATTTGTATTTATTTATTAGTTAAGTTTAGATCTGTATTTCTTATTTCTTATTGTTTTGTCATTATTATTGCCGTTGTTACTGTTGATGTTGTGTTGTTGGTTGTTGTTGAACATTTTTAATAATTAAAAACAAATTGATAAAAAAAAATAAAACAGCGTGACCCCGACGGCGACGGTATCTAATAGAAACCGCTGAGGAAGTGATTGGCATCTTGAAGTGAACCTGCTGCCATCTAGCTGCTGAGGGTGGCGGCAGATCAGCCAGCCGCGCCAACCGCCTCGGAACAACGACGGAACAGCAGGTGGCTTAATCCTGTAACCAAACACTAAATAACCCGACACAAACACAATCTTATACGCCTTGCTCTTGGCGGGCCGGGCGCCTGTACGTTAATGCCAAGCAAGCAGTGCAAAAATGCTTCCGCATTCGTCACCGCACGCTAGTGCGGTAAAGCGCCCTTCTTTTCAGACAAATGCTACCGTGCGTGCACCGGCGGCGGCGTGCTCGCTCAGGTGCGTGCGTGCGCCGGCGTGCTCGCGCGAGGTGCCCGCGCATGCGCATTGGTTCGACACGAGCGGAGCTCAATATATATAAGTCACCGCCCCTTATTCAGTATCTAGCAATAGCTCAATTGGCAAGGACACATGGCTGTGGATCCTATGGCTTGTTTGCTGGCGAGTTCGAATCCCATCGAAAATATTTTTTAACGTGATTTTTTTTTAACGTGTATTCTTTCGCCGGTTAAGGTTAGGCATGGTTAAGGTTAAGGTTAAGGTTAGGCATTGTTTCGGAGTTGGTTAAGGTTAGAACGGTTAAGTTTAGGCGTTGTTAAGGAGCTGGTTAAGGTTAGAGTTTGTCAAAGAGAATGGCAATAGACAGCCTATTTCCGCGCGACCTGGGCGCTGGGCGGCGGAAAATGAAAGGCGCATTACTGCATGCCACTACGGTAAATTTTTGCACTGCTTGCTTGGCATAAAGCTACACGCGGGCCGGGCACGCCGCCCGGCTTGTGTTGGTGATAAATGGGTTTGGGGCGCTTGGCATGCTGAACCCGTTCTAGTGACCCGCCGGTCCTTAGGGTCCCCACCTCCTTATACTACATCATTATTGTTAAGCTACCTCCTTATACTACATCATTATTGTTAAGCTACCTCCTTATACTACATCATTATTGGTAAGCTACCTCCTTATACTACATCATTATTGGTAAGCTACCTCCTTATACTACATCATTATTGGTGAGCTACCTCCTTATACTACATCATTATTGTTAAGCTACCTCCTTATACTACATCATTACTGGTAAGCTACCTCCTTATACTACATCATTATTGGTAAGCTACCTCCTTATTCTACATCATTATTGGTAAGCTACCTTCTTATACTACATCATTATTGGTAAACTACCTCCTTATACTACATCACTATTGGTAAGCTACCTCCTTATACTACATCACTATTGGTAAGCTACCTCCTTATACTACATCACTATTGGTAAGCTACCTCCTTATACTACATCACTATTGGTAAGCTACCTCCTTATACTACATCATTATTGGTAAGCTACCTCCTTATTCTACATCATTATTGGTAAGCTACCTCCTTATACTACATCACTATTGGTAAGCTACCTCCTTATACTACATCACTATTGGTAAGCTACCTCCTTATACTACATCACTATTGGTAAGCTACCTCCTTATACTACATCACTATTGGTAAGCTACCTCCTTATACCACATCATTGTTGGTAAGCTACCTCCTTATACTACATCATTATTAGTAAGCTACCTCCTTATTCTACATCATTATTGGTAAGCTACCTCCTTATACTACATCATTATTGGTAAGCTACCTCCTTATACTACATCATTACTGGTAAGCTACCTCCTTATACTACATCATTATTGGTAAGCTACCTCCTTATACTACATCATTAGCTACCTCCTTATACTACATCATTATTGGTAAGCTACCTCCTTATACTACATCATTATTGGTAAGCCACCTCCTTATACTACATCATTATTGGTAAGCTACCTCCTTATACTACATCATTATTGGTAAACTACCTCCTTATACTACATCATTACTGGTAAGCTACCTCCTTATACTACATCATTATTGGTAAGCCACCTCCTTATACTACATCATTATTGGTAAGCTACCTTCTTATACTACATCATTATTGGTAAGCTACCTCCTTATACTACATCATTATTGTTAAGCTACCTCCTTATACCACATCATTACTGGTAAGCTACCTCCTTATACTACATCATTACTGGTAAGCTACCTCCTTATACTACATCATTACTGGTAAGCTACCTCCTTATACTACATCATTATTGGTAAGCTACCTCCTTATACTACATCATTATTGGTAAGCCACCTCCTTATACTACATCATTATTGGTAAGCTACCTTCTTATACTACATCATTATTGGTAAGCTACCTCCTTATACTACATCATTATTGGTAAGCTACCTCCTTATACTACATCATTATTGGTAAGATACCTCCTTATACTACATCATTATTGGTAAGCTACCTCCTTATACTACATCATTATTGGTAAGCTACCTCCTTAGTCCTTATACTACATCATTATTGGTAAGCTACCTTCTTATACTACATCATTATTGGTAAGCTACCTTCTTATACTACATCATTATTGGTAAGCTACCTTCTTATACTACATCATTATTGGTAAGCTACTAGGGATGCCCCGATCACGTTTTTTGCCACCGATACCGATCACCGATCGTCGTGAGCCATA
>NW_028171685.1:0-51654 GCF_963971535.1 Notolepis coatsorum
AACACTGGTGTTCTGAACTGGCCTCTACACACGTCACGCCTCACAGAGGAACACTGGTGTTCTGAACTGGCCTCTACACACGTCACGCCTCACGGAGGAACACTGGTGTTCTGAACTGGCCTCTACACACGTCACGCCTCACAGAGGAACACTGGTGTTCTGAACTGGCCTCTACACACGTCACGCCTCACGGAGGAACACTGGTGTTCTGAACTGGCCTCTACACACGTCACGCCTCACGAGAACACTGGTGTTCTGAACTGGCCTCTACACACGTCACGCCTCACGGAGGAACACTGGTGTTCTGAACTGGCCTCTACACACGTCACGCCTCACGGAGGAACACTGGTGTTCTGAACTGGCCTCTACACACGTCACGCCTCACGAGGAACACTGGTGTTCTGAACTGGCCTCTACACACGTCACGCCTCACGGAGGAACACTGGTGTTCTGAACTGGCCTCTACACACGTCACGCCTCACGGAACACTGGTGTTCTGAACTGGCCTCTACACACGTCACGCCTCACGGAGGAACACTGGTGTTCTGAACTGGCCTCTACACACGTCACGCCTCACGGAGGAACACTGGTGTTCTGAACTGGCCTCTACACACGTCACGCCTCACGGAGGAACACTGGTGTTCTGAACTGGCCTCTACACACGTCACGCCTCACGGAGGAACACTGGTGTTCTGAACTGGCCTCTACACACGTCACGCCTCACGGAACACTGGTGTTCTGAACTGGCCTCTACACACGTCACGCCTCACGGAGGAACACTGGTGTTCTGAACTGGCCTCTACACACGTCACGCCTCACGGAGGAACACTGGTGTTCTGAACTGGCCTCTACACACGTCACGCCTCACGAGGAACACTGGTGTTCTGAACTGGCCTCTACACACGTCACGCCTCACGGAGGAACACTGGTGTTCTGAACTGGCCTCTACACACGTCACGCCTCACGGAACACTGGTGTTCTGAACTGGCCTCTACACACGTCACGCCTCACGGAGGAACACTGGTGTTCTGAACTGGCCTGGAACACTGGTGTTCTCAACTGGCCTCTACACACGTCACGCCTCACGGAACACTGGTGTTCTGAACTGGCCTCTACACACGTCACGCCTCACAGAGGAACACTGGTGTTCTGAACTGGCCTCTACACACGTCACGCCTCACGGAGGAACACTGGTGTTCTGAACTGGCCTCTACACACGTCACGCCTCACGGAGGAACACTGGTGTTCTGAACTGGCCTCTACACACGTCACGCCTCACAGAGGAACACTGGTGTTCTGAACTGGCCTCTACACACGTCACGCCTCACGGAGGAACACTGGTGTTCTGAACTGGCCTCTACACACGTCACGCCTCACGGAGGAACACTGGTGTTCTGAACTGGCCTCTACACACGTCACGCCTCACGGAGGAACACTGGTGTTCTGAACTGGCCTCTACACACGTCACGCCTCACGGAGGAACACTGGTGTTCTGAACTGGCCTCTACACACGTCACGCCTCACGGAGGAACACTGGTGTTCTGAACTGGCCTCTACACACGTCACGCCTCACGGAGGAACACTGGTGTTCTGAACTGGCCTCTACACACGTCACGCCTCACGGAGGAACACTGGTGTTCTGAACTGGCCTCTACACACGTCACGCCTCACGGAGGAACACTGGTGTTCTGAACTGGCCTCTACACACGTCACGCCTCACGGAGGAACACTGGTGTTCTGAACTGGCCTCTACACACGTCACGCCTCACAGAGGAACACTGGTGTTCTGAACTGGCCTCTACACACGTCACGCCTCACGGAGGAACACTGGTGTTCTGAACTGGCCTCTACACACGTCACGCCTCACGGAACACTGGTGTTCTGAACTGGCCTCTACACACGTCACGCCTCACGGAGGAACACTGGTGTTCTGAACTGGCCTCTACACACGTCACGCCTCACGGAGGAACACTGGTGTTCTGAACTGGCCTCTACACACGTCACGCCTCACAGAGGAACACTGGTGTTCTGAACTGGCCTCTACACACGTCACGCCTCACGGAGGAACACTGGTGTTCTGAACTGGCCTCTACACACGTCACGCCTCACGGAACACTGGTGTTCTGAACTGGCCTCTACACACGTCACGCCTCACGGAGGAACACTGGTGTTCTGAACTGGCCTCTACACACGTCACGCCTCACGGAGGAACACTGGTGTTCTGAACTGGCCTCTACACACGTCACGCCTCACGGAGGAACACTGGTGTTCTGAACTGGCCTCTACACACGTCACGCCTCACGGAGGAACACTGGTGTTCTGAACTGGCCTCTACACACGTCACGCCTCACGGAGGAACACTGGTGTTCTGAACTGGCCTCTACACACGTCACGCCTCACGGAGGAACACTGGTGTTCTGAACTGGCCTCTACACACGTCACGCCTCACGGAGGAACACTGGTGTTCTGAACTGGCCTCTACACACGTCACGCCTCACGGAGGAACACTGGTGTTCTGAACTGGCCTCTACACACGTCACGCCTCACGGAGGAACACTGGTGTTCTGAACTGGCCTCTACACACGTCACGCCTCACGGAGGAACACTGGTGTTCTGAACTGGCCTCTACACACGTCACGCCTCACGGAGGAACACTGGTGTTCTGAACTGGCCTCTACACACGTCACGCCTCACGGAACACTGGTGTTCTGAACTGGCCTCTACACACGTCACGCCTCACAGAACACTGGTGTTCTGAACTGGCCTCTACACACGTCACGCCTCACAGAGGAACACTGGTGTTCTGAACTGGCCTCTACACACGTCACGCCTCACAGAGGAACACTGGTGTTCTGAACTGGCCTCTACACACGTCACGCCTCACGGAGGAACACTGGTGTTCTGAACTGGCCTCTACACACGTCACGCCTCACGGAACACTGGTGTTCTGAACTGGGCTCTACACACGTCACGCCTCACAGAGGAACACTGGTGTTCTGAACTGGCCTCTACACACGTCACGCCTCACGGAGGAACACTGGTGTTCTGAACTGGCCTCTACACACGTCACGCCTCACGGAACACTGGTGTTCTGAACTGGCCTCTACACACGTCACGCCTCATGGAGGAACACTGGTGTTCTGAACTGGCCTCTACACACGTCACGCCTCACGGAGGAACACTGGTGTTCTGAACTGGCCTCTACACACGTCACGCCTCACGGAACACTGGTGTTCTGAACTGGCCTCTACACACGTCACGCCTCACGGAACACTGGTGTTCTGAACTGGCCTCTACACACGTCACGCCTCACGGAACACTGGTGTTCTGAACTGGCCTCTACACACGTCACGCCTCACGGAACACTGGTGTTCTGAACTGGCCTCTACACACGTCACGCCTCACGGAGGAACACTGGTGTTCTGAACTGGCCTCTACACACGTCACGCCTCACAGAGGAACACTGGTGTTCTGAACTGGCCTCTACACACGTCACGCCTCACGGAGGAACACTGGTGTTCTGAACTGGCCTCTACACACGTCACGCCTCACGGAGGAACACTGGTGTTCTGAACTGGCCTCTACACACGTCACGCCTCACGGAGGAACACTGGTGTTCTGAACTGGCCTCTACACACGTCACGCCTCACGGAGGAACACTGGTGTTCTGAACTGGCCTCTACACACGTCACGCCTCACGGAGGAACACTGGTGTTCTGAACTGGCCTCTACACACGTCACGCCTCGTGGAACACTGGTGTTCTGAACTGGCCTCTACACACGTCACGCCTCACAGAGGAACACTGGTGTTCTGAACTGGCCTCTACACACGTCACGCCTCACGGAGGAACACTGGTGTTCTGAACTGGCCTCTACACACGTCACGCCTCACGGAGGAACACTGGTGTTCTGAACTGGCCTCTACACACGTCACGCCTCACGGAACACTGGTGTTCTGAACTGGCCTCTACACACGTCACACCTCACGGAACACTGGTGTTCTGAACTGGCCTCTACACACGTCACGCCTCACGGAGGAACACTGGTGTTCTGAACTGGCCTCTACACACGTCACGCCTCACGGAACACTGGTGTTCTGAACTGGCCTCTACACACGTCACGCCTCACGGAACACTGGTGTTCTGAACTGGCCTCTACACACGTCACGCCTCACGGAGGAACACTGGTGTTCTGAACTGGCCTCTACACACGTCACGCCTCACGGAACACTGGTGTTCTGAACTGGCCTCTACACACGTCACGCCTCACGGAGGAACACTGGTGTTCTGAACTGGCCTCTACACACGTCACGCCTCATGGAACACTGGTGTTCTGAACTGGCCTCTACACACGTCACGCCTCACGGAACACTGGTGTTCTGAACTGGCCTCTACACACGTCACGCCTCACGGAACACTGGTGTTCTGAACTGGCCTCTACACACGTCACGCCTCACAGAGGAACACTGGTGTTCTGAACTGGCCTCCACACACGTCACGCCTCACGGAACACTGGTGTTCTGAACTGGCCTCTACACACGTCACGCCTCACGGAACACTGGTGTTCTGAACTGGCCTCTACACACATCACGCCTCACGGAGGAACACTGGTGTTCTGAACTGGCCTCTACACACGTCACGCCTCGTGGAACACTGGTGTTCTGAACTGGCCTCTACACACGTCACACCTCACGGAGGAACACTGGTGTTCTGAACTGGCCTCTACACACGTCACGCCTCACGGAGGAACACTGGTGTTCTGAACTGGCCTCTACACACGTCACGCCTCACGGAGGAACACTGGTGTTCTGAACTGGCCTCTACACACGTCACGCCTCACGGAACACTGGTGTTCTGAACTGGCCTCTACACACGTCACACCTCATGGAACACTGGTTCTGAACTGGCCTCTACACACGTCACGCCTCACGGAGGAACACTGGTGTTCTGAACTGGCCTCTACACACGTCACGCCTCACGGAGGAACACTGGTGTTCTGAACTGGCCTCTACACACGTCACGCCTCACGGAACACTGGTGTTCTGAACTGGCCTCTACACACGTCACGCCTCACGGAGGAACACTGGTGTTCTGAACTGGCCTCTACACACGTCACGCCTCACGGAACACTGGTGTTCTGAACTGGCCTCTACACACGTCACGCCTCACGGAACACTGGTGTTCTGAACTGGCCTCTACACACGTCACGCCTCACGGAGGAACACTGGTGTTCTGAACTGGCCTCTACACACGTCACGCCTCGTGGCACACTGGTGTTCTGAACTGGCCTCTGCACACGTCACGCCTCACGGAACACTGGTGTTCTGAACTGGCCTCTACACACGTCACGCCTCATGGAACACTGGTGTTCTGAACTGGCCTCTACACACGTCACGCCTCACGGAGGAACACTGGTGTTCTGAACTGGCCTCTACACACGTCACGCCTCACAGAGGAACACTGGTGTTCTGAACTGGCCTCTACACACGTCACGCCTCACGGAGGAACACTGGTGTTCTGAACTGGCCTCTACACACGTCACGCCTCACGGAGGAACACTGGTGTTCGGAACTGGCCTCTACACACGTCACGCCTCACAGAGGAACACTGGTGTTCTGAACTGGCCTCTACACACGTCACGCCTCACAGAGGAACACTGGTGTTCTGAACTGGCCTCTACACACGTCACGCCTCACGGAGGAACACTGGTGTTCTGAACTGGCCTCTACACACGTCACGCCTCACGGAACACTGGTGTTCTGAACTGGCCTCTACACACGTCACGCCTCACGGAACACTGGTGTTCTGAACTGGCCTCTACACACGTCACGCCTCACGGAGGAACACTGGTGTTCTGAACCGGCCTCTACACATGTCACGCCTCACAGAGGAACACTGGTGTTCTGAACTGGCCTCTACACACGTCACGCCTCACGGAGGAACACTGGTGTTCTGAACTGGCCTCTACACACGTCACGCCTCACGGAGGAACACTGGTGTTCTGAACTGGCCTCTACACACGTCACGCCTCACGGAACACTGGTGTTCTGAACTGGCCTCTACACACGTCACGCCTCACGGAGGAACACTGGTGTTCTGAACTGGCCTCTACACACGTCACGCCTCACGGAGGAACACTGGTGTTCTGAACTGGCCTCTACACACGTCACGCCTCACGGAACACTGGTGTTCTGAACTGGCCTCTACACACGTCACGCCTCGTGGAACACTGGTGTTCTGAACTGGCCTCTACACACGTCACGCCTCACGGAACACTGGTGTTCTGAACTGGCCTCTACACACGTCACGCCTCACGGAGGAACACTGGTGTTCTGAACTGGCCTCTACACACGTCACGCCTCACGGAACACTGGTGTTCTGAACTGGCCTCTACACACGTCACGCCTCACAGAGGAACACTGGTGTTCTGAACTGGCCTCTACACACGTCACGCCTCACGGAGGAACACTGGTGTTCTGAACTGGCCTCTACACACGTCACGCCTCACGGAGGAACACTGGTGTTCTGAACTGGCCTCTACACACGTCACGCCTCACGGAGGAACACTGGTGTTCTGAACTGGCCTCTACACACGTCACGCCTCACGGAGGAACACTGGTGTTCTGAACTGGCCTCTACACACGTCACGCCTCACGGAACACTGGTGTTCTGAACTGGCCTCTACACACGTCACGCCTCACGGAACACTGGTGTTCTGAACTGGCCTCTACACACGTCACGCCTCACGGAGGAACACTGGTGTTCTGAACTGGCCTCTACACACGTCACGCCTCACGGAGGAACACTGGTGTTCTGAACTGGCCTCTACACACGTCACGCCTCACGGCACACTGGTGTTCTGAACTGGCCTCTGCACACGTCACGCCTCGAAATGACACCCTCATCCATCACACTCTACTCTCTGCACCTGAGATCTCTGCACCTGAGACCTGCTGATTAGGAGAGGTACATCCCCAATGCAGTGGCTGTGTTTATCAGAACCACACAGCCCCAATGCAGTGACTGTGTTTATCAGAACCACACAGCCCCAATGCAGTGACTGTGTTTATCATACCACACAGCCCCAAATGCAGTGACTGTGTTTATCAGAACCACACAGCCCCAATGCAGTGACTGTGTTTATCAGAACCACACAGCATCAATGCAGTGACTGTGTTTATCAGAACCACACAGCCCAATGCAGTGACTGTGTTTATCAGAACCACACAGCCCCAATGCAGTGACTGTGTTTATCATACCACACAGCCCCAAATGCAGTGACTGTGTTTATCATAACCACACAGCCCCAATGCAGTGACTGTGTTTATCAGAACCACACAGCCCAATGCAGTGACTGTGTTTATCAGAACCACACAGCCCCAATGCAGTGACTGTGTTTATCAGAACCACACAGCCCGAATGCAGTAACTGTGTTTATCAGAAACATAATACTAATACATAATAATACATTCGATTTAGAGAGAGAAGCGCCTTTCTCAGACTCAAGGACACTTTACATAAAAAGAGAAACTATAAAAAAAAACAAGATAAGAATATGAATATATATGTATATAGTAACAACAGGAAAATAAAACAAAATAAAAAAGGAAAAAGGAAGCAAGGTGCAGTCCATTTGGAAGAAACAGTGACACAAAATAAACAAAAACAACATGATCAGTAGCTTAAAAAAGAGTCAGGTGGTGAAGGGGGTGAAGGGGGTGGGCTACTGGGGAACAGCACTATGTTGTGCAAAGGCAAGTTTGAACAGGTGTGTTTTTAGATGGGTTTTGAAGAGGTCGATGTAGGGCTGGGCGATATGGCCTAAATATGATATCACGATATTTTCTGACCTTTCGGCGATACACGATACGCATCACGATGTTTTTCTTTTTTTCCCCAAAATTCATTATGAGGCTTACCAAGACATTATTTGAGTTTGCAAGCTAACATTAAAAACAAAATAAAATACCCATGCATTTAGCATTTTTATATTATATATTATATTTAGATTATTGGATTATTAGATTATATATTGCATATATTTAGCAATGAGATATTATATGATTTAGATATGAAATATGGTGAATTGAAAATGGGGGACCCTGATGTAAACAAGACGAAAGTCTTTCTCTGGTCTGCATCCTCCAGTCCGCTGTTGACTGTTGTTGTATTGAGCTGTACTGTATTGTACCCATGCTGCAATCTGTTAATAACGTTCTCATTCATTCAGTCGGCAAACATAATCATTTTGATTGACAGTCGCGTCTGCCAATTACGTCACATCGCTTGCACCCGCCCTGCTGTTCTTAGCACCAATCGGCAAGCGCGTATTCATTTTTTACTTCCGCCATTGGAGAGCTCGATAACAATAACAATGGCAGCGGTAGCTCGCCGCGGCCGACGTTTAGCTTTTAGCTCCGCAGAAGGACTAAACGACTGGAGGCATAATGATTTTACTGCAACGGATGTTATAATAAAAGCCTTTCCATACATCTGTCTGATTGAAAACTTTATTAACAGACCGCAGAATGGGCACAACTGAGTCAGCACGGGCTGAGATATGAACGACTAATGCTTGCTATATCTAGGTCGACCTCGGTCGTTGCTATGTAAATACGCTGATGTTATTGAAAGTGTAACTATATAACGTTAATGCCACAAAACGAATGCCTTTGTTATCATAAGTAGTAACTTTTGATGCAGTAGTGTGTGTGTGGGGCGGCGCTGTTCAAAAGTGTCAACGTGTGGACCAGATTGACGCGACACAAGCCTCTTAGGCAAAACATCACGATATCCACGATACGTTTAAAAAGTGTATCGTTAATGAACTGTACCCGATATTTATATAATATCGTCATATCGCCCAGCCCTAGGTCGATGGTGTTGCAGCCTCGGATGGAAGGGTAGGGGAATACGCAGGGAGGGAATACGCAGAGATACTGTACAAGTGTCAAAAGCCGTGTGTACACCGACTGAATAAAAGTAATCTTCTGACACAAGTCTCTGTTTGAAGAGCCGAGGTGATCGGTGTAACTCATGTGACGCGTCGCCTCATGAACCCGGTCCGTCGTTAAACCATGAATGTATCTCTGACTCTAGAACTCAGCGGAGGCGGACATTTTGAAAGCATCACTCATCTCTGAAACCCTGAGACAACCTGATTTTCTAACGGCATTGATTGATTGATTGATTTAAAACTTTAATAACAGATTGCAGAATGGGTACAATACAGTACGGCTCAATAGCCCTGACGAGAAGTTAAATGCATAATCTATAGGCAAATTTTAAGTCCCTCATTACCCCAATCAATCAGATTATATTTCTTTAAATGTGCTGCTGGCAGTAGGCTTAATGGAATGAATAATCAAATGAGATCTTGCTAGTGAAAATAATTAGTTCAACTCTTTCAGAATAAGGATAAAAACAATCCCAAATAGTATATCTAATTGATACGAATGATATGAGGATATCTGTACTGTATGTGCTTAGGTATTATGTACTATATAAATACATGGTTCCAAAAGAGAGGCTTGGAGGGAGGATATACAGTTACAATATCAATCAGGTTTTAATCTGGTTCGGACATAATCCATACATGCATTGAATTGATTACATTTACATTTACATTTGACATGATTACCCTTTGGTTTATACCAGTGACACCTCATGTTCATCATCAGATAACAGTGCTTGAAAAGATAAATGCATTTTCTCAAATTTATTCATCAAAAACATCAAAGGCTAATTAAATGTATCAAGTCACGTCACGTCATCAAATCCATCAAACAGCGCATCTCCTCATATATTTTAAACCCAGTTACAATATCACAATAACGTGTGACACTGTCACAGTGACAGTGATACAATTAAACAAACCACAGATTCAGATTCCTCATAATTCATATCCACAATCCGCGCATAGACGCTTCAATGTGCTTGAATGAAACACAATCCGGGCGCTCCGTTAAGCAAATACACAGCGAAGCATATTAAACTAATCAGAGCCAAACGCCCGACAGGTTTCATTCATTAAAAATATCCCCACGGGATTCACATTTGCAATGATCCGTTTAGTCGGTTATTAAAATAACTGTGTGTCACGATCGCAGTATCCGTATAACTATGATGTGCATTATTTAGGACAAAGTACATTTAGTATCAGCATTTTAGGTCTATTATTTTACATTTCAAAAGCCCCCTCTAGGAAAACGAAGCACAAAAACATAATTCAGAATGGTATAATGGGATCTACACTGTGATAATTATTTCAGGAAGCGAGCATTTCTTTGCAAGGGTGTGGCCATGGTTCATCCAGCTAACTGAACTTAACCCTGCTCCGGAGCAGGTTCAAACGTTTCGATCTGTTGCCATAGCGACTTAGAAAATCTGACGTTGGGGAACGGAAATGTCTGGCTTAAGTCAAGCTATGCTGAAAATTATCCGGCTAACTCAGTTAGCCAGGTTCGGGGAATAAGGCTTTGTCTTGTTTACATCAGGGCCCCTGAGAAGTGCCACAGAACAAGTGACACTTTTTGACAATGACATCCTGAGTCGTTCCAATATAGCCGTATATACCTATTTTTCACATGTAATTATATGCTTCATTATTCAGTTGATGATGGACAATGACCGCCCAGAATGACAGAGTGGGTGAGAAGTGCCACAGAACAAGTGACACTTTTTGACAATGACATCCTGGGTCGTTCCTATATGACCAGTATAAATCTTTAAACTGAACTCTGGAAAGACAGCTCTATGATGGCTCTACTTATAAAAAAATGGAACTGAGCCTTTAAATGTCTTCATAGAAGGGGCCTGTCTGTGAAAAGCTGTGAAAAGGGAGTGAACCAGCGGAATGTGGGCCTCTGGAGAGGAGAGAGACAGAGACAGAGGAGAAAGAGCTGTGTAATGTTAACCCTTTCAGACGGGAAGGGTTGCTGGTTGAAAACCAGGGAGTCTTGAATCTATAGAGGGAGATCTTAAAAAAGAAACTATATAACAATTAAATGTTTAATGTGTACAGTAAAAGTTTTCATAAATGGCATGCTTATAATTAATAGGAATTAACTGTCATTAGAGAATAATACTAAAAGAATGATGGGTAAAAACTGCTTTCTGGAGGAGATCTTTTAGGAAGCTTGATAAGAAATCCTAGGGATGGCTTCATGCTTCACCATGTCACGTGATCCCCACAGACAAAGCAGTTGTCTGTTCTGAAGGGATAAGGGACTTTCTGTTACTTAAAAACCACTAGGTAACGAGAAGTAACGTTAGTACCAAGAAGGAGGAGCTCATACGAATTACGTATTGTACTCTGGTTTGCTAAACAAAAGTGACAGCCTGTGACTTGACTGTGTTTAGACCAATCGGAAATATTGTAAGATGGATATAAAAGGGACGGTTGCCCTTTCAAGAGTGGGATTTTACACGGAGCTGGAGAGAGAAGAAGAATGGTGCCTACTGACTTTTTTGAGAGATGAGAAGAATGCTGCCAGACACGGGGCACAAGCCGTGCAGAGATGAGATGTTTTGTTCTGTGCTTATTTTAAACTGAATTGGGTGCTTTCCACTTCAGTATCTTTTTGTAACTAGCTTTTTCTAATTAAAATTACCTCTTTATAAATATCCTTTGTATCTTTTCTTCACTCTCAGACGGCCGGGTAAGCATTGAAATGTGTTCTGCATTTGTAACTTCACCCTGTTGCATTTTTGATTAATGATAATATGTGTAAGTGGCTTTATCCCTAGCTATAATGGGGATATAACTATAGGCTTTATCAAGTAGAGTAATAGGAGACATATGATTATGTATTAATGCAAAATAGAATAAGTGGCTTTATGATTATGCATTAAGGACTAAAGGTGTATTCTGTATAATGGGATTATCAAGTAAATCCATACAGTGATAAATACGTGTAACGGATAAGGGAAATGGACCTCATCTAATTAAAGAGAGTCCGTCCCAGTGCAAATAGAATAAAAATATACCCCGCAACTCCATTTAATCAACTGTATTACTGGAGGGGACGGGGGGTTCCTGTGTGTGAGCCGAGGTCTGCTGAGTTTAAGCCCTGAACGTTATAGACAAATTGAGTCCTAGATGTCTCACGCTTCGCGGGACGCTGCTTGAAGCTGGGATTCGGACAAAAGAGTTATGGGATAATCAATCTGACCTCGGTTTACGACCGGTGCTCAACATGGCGTCCCTGGCGATGTGCATTTATACTAACCAAAATAGGTGCTAAACGGCCGAAGAAGACAGGACTACTGTCAAAAGCCTCTGGAGTAAAATTAAATCACAGATTTGGCTAAAATTAAAGTAGAAAGCTCTACTGGCGACTCGAGTGGAAGGCTCTACTCGGGGATATCACAAATGAATAGAAAGCTCTATCTTGGTGATTAAAGCAACGTTTACTCACAACTAAAGGGTAACATAATGTTTATAGAGCTCTGGGGGGAGTTACAAGTGCAGCATAATTTCGTGCTTTGCCCACAGGAAGCGAACTGGCCCTACCCAAGGCGAGGGCTCCCTAGCCCAAAGACACTGTTTGTAAGGAGGGGAGACTGGATGTGAAGCGAAGCCAAAACGGCCGTTCACAGAAAGGCGAGGGCTCCCTAGCCCAAAGACACTGTTTGTAAGGAGGGGAGACTGGATGTGAAGCGAAGCCAAAACGGCCGTTCACAGAAAGGCGAGGGCTCCCTAGCCCAAAGACACTGTTTGTAAGGAGGGGAGACTGGATGTGAAGCGAAGCCAAAACGGCCGTTCACAGAAAGGCGAGGGCTCCCTAGCCCAAAGACACTGTTTGTAAGGAGGGGAGACTGGATGTGAAGCGAAGCCAAAACGGCCGTTCACAGAAAGGCGAGGGCTCCCTAGCCCAAATACACTGTTTGTAAGGAGGGGAGACTGGATGTGAAGCGAAGCCAAAACGGCCGTTCACAGAAAGGCGAGGGCTCCCTAGCCCAAAGACACTGTTTGTAAGGAGGGGAGACTGGATGTGAAGCGAAGCCAAAACGGCCGTTCACAGAAAGGCGAGGGCTCCCTAGCCCAAAGACACTGTTTGTAAGGAGGGGAGACTGGATGTGAAGCGAAGCCAAAACGGCCGTTCACAGAAAGGCGAGGGCTCCCTAGCCCAAATACACTGTTTGTAAGGAGGGGAGACTGGATGTGAAGCGAAGTCAAAACGACCGTTCACAGAAAGGCGAGGGCTCCCTAGCCCAAAGACACTGTTTGTAAGGAGGGGAGACTGGATGTGAAGCGAAGTCAAAACGACCGTTCACAGAAAGGCGATGGCTCCCCTAGCCCAAGGATACTGTTTGTGAGGAGGGGAGACTACGTGACACGCAGCCAAGACGACCGTTCACTGAATGTTCCCTGGATGGCTACCTAGCCCGAGGCTACGTGACGCTAGCTAAAACGGCGTGTTCACTGGAACATGGGCTGATAAGCCAGGAGTGAACTGAATGCTAACTGGATGACAACCTCCAGCTCCAGGAGACGCTGAGGCAGCGGGAGCGGGAGCTCACGGCCCTGAAGGGGGCACTGAAGGACGAGGTGGCCACGCACAACCGGGAGATCCGAGACCCTCAGGGAGCAGTACAGCACCGACATGGAGAGGCTGAGGAGCAGCATGGAGCAGGTGTCCCAGTCTCAGGCAGGTATCGAGGCAGAGCGGCAGCGTGTGAACACCTCGGTGCGCTCCCTGCAGCAGCAGCTAGAGGACTGCAGGGACGAGAGTGCCCACTGGATGGAGCAGTTCCACACCACCAGAGACAAACTGCGAAGCACCAAACAGGAGCTGCTGCAGTCTCGTCTGGAGAAGGAGGAGTTTGAGGAGGAGCTGAAGGAGCTGCAGGAGCGAGATCACTCCCTGCAGTGCATAAGCCCAGGACCACGTGGTCACGAGGAAGTGAGGCAAGCGAGAGCAACCTATATATCTCCCCGTGGTGAACACTCAGGGGTGAGAGTGACATCTACAAGGTCTCACAGACAATCACCAAACATAACAGTCACTAACCACCCAGTCTGGACCGATAACTCTGATACACCATGGTCAATCCTCACCTTCACTGGACCGTCATTGACGAACTATGGTAGATGGGAAACAAGCATGGTAACGGCAGGAGGCTCTTACTACCGAAACCTGAGGAAACAGGTAATGGAAGAAAGGACCAAAAAGCCCCTGAAACCAGGCAAGGCAGTAATCACAGAGTGTGATTATGAGGTGTTTCACGCGGAGAAAATTGTCCATGTGACACTAAGTCAAGACCAATACAAGGAGATAGAGTCCTCACACATAAACTGGGACAGACTGGTGTCCCGTATAAAGGAACTACTGCAGAAAAGGGAAATCTATGCTGGCCACGGTACTAAGGACATGCCCTACCGACTAGCCATAAACCTGATGTGGGGCAGGTCTCGAGGATATGGCCAAAGAGGCATATGGTTGGGGAAAGCCGTAATCAGCGCGATCTCAAGCCTAAGGAGTGCAGGGCACACGGAGATCCGTCTCATGATGGAACCTAGGGACCATGAGTCAATAACCCTGGCCGTGGATAGAGCCGGGGAGGGTGAGGAAGACGAGGACGATGAGCCTGCATTGGTACCTCTCACTCCCCCTCCGAACCCTAAGGGATCGGGACCCGTACCCAGGAAAGAAAGGTCCAACTCCCAGAACTCCTCCCGAGCAGTGGAGAGAGGGAGATCATCCACACCCAGGAGACCGACAGTACCGTTCGAACCTGAAAAGGCGGAACCTGCGCGATCTCAGGCCAGGAGTATCCATAGACTTCTAGGCCGTCCCCCGGACTCAGGGGACGACCCAGCAAGTAGCGAACAGGAGTATACTGATCTAAATCAGGACTCAGGAATGGAGGGAGACCGGGATAGGTCAAGCTCCAGAGCATCCTCCAAGTCTTCATCTCGATCAAGATCTAGGGAGAGAGTTCGGTACCCGAGGGGCGAACCTCCTAGACCTCGAAACAAGAGAGCGAAACCGGTCAAACTGAGACCTATAGGCAAGGGGCCTACTCTGAAAGGCACCACCTTTCAGTCACCCTCGGGCTTGACCTGGAGCTCAGGATTGGAGGACGTCTCCGAAGAGAGTGAAGGAGACTTGGAAGGAAAGAAAACAGGGGATATTATGCCAGCATATCCCGTGAGATGGGGAACGGCTCAGGCCTTAGCCCGGTCACCCGTGGCAGAAAAAGTGTTGTCTCACCCTGGGGTAACAGACCCATACAAGCATGCACACTTACATGCAGGCTATGACATACTACGTGAACAGGTGTACAAGCTAGACAGGGCCATGGCTGAAATAGCCAGGAGAGAAAGAAACTGGTTGAACGAGGCCCCGTCCATAAGCCCAATCCGAGCCCTGAGACACAGCACAGAGGAACACCGACCGGAAGTGAGCCCTCACTCCATACTAGCCCAATCTCCCGGAGACATTTACCGACCGAGAGGAAAGAGTTCACATACAGGCAGGAGTCTGCGTGACAGCACCCAATATGGAGAAAGCAACAAAGCACAAGAATTGTTAAGCAAAACCCAAGTGCTCAAAAAACTGGCCCCAGAAATGCTTCGAGGGGAGACCCAGGCTGCTTATATCCATAAGTGTGCTCAGATTTTCCATGGGTCACCTCTCTATGATGACCCGGAGGCCGCTCGCATTTTGAGACACCTCAAAGGACTGGAGGTCCCCGAAGGGGCTTCAATGGCCCAAATGATGGAAATGGAAGTAAGAATCCCCGGTCAAGATCCAGGGGAAAATATGGTGGAGAAACTAATCCCACAGGTGCGAGACGGGAGCTTGTCTCTCACTGTTGCAGCAGAATCAGTCATACGTGGAACGCCTAGGCAAAGATCAGGCTTACTGCTTGAAAAGCTATTCATCGGTGTACCAGGTGGTAACCGTCTTGCAGCCAAATGCGCAGCATGGTCCCGAGACCAGTTACGGACGGAATGCATGCTGTATGACCAAGTCAAAATGCTTTCTCAACACAAATACTGTAAAGATGTCCGTCTTTTCTCTAAACCAGAGTAGAGAGGACGAAAGAATTTGTAATCTATTTCATGCAAAGGGGATTTCCTGACAGCTACCATCTGGTAGGTTAGCACCTGTACAAACCATATCGGTTTACGACCGGTGCTCAACATGGCGTCCCTGGCGATGTGCATTTATACTAACCAAAATAGGTGCTAAACGGCCGAAGAAGACAGGACTACTGTCAAAAGCCTCTGGAGTAAAATTAAATCACAGATTTGGCTAAAATTAAAGTAGAAAGCTCTACTGGCGACTCGAGTGGAAGGCTCTACTCGGGGATATCACAAATGAATAGAAAGCTCTATCTTGGTGATTAAAGCAACGTTTACTCACAACTAAAGGGTAACATAATGTTTATAGAGCTCTGGGGGGAGTTACAAGTGCAGCATAATTTCGTGCTTTGCCCACAGGAAGCGAACTGGCCCTACCCAAGGCGAGGGCTCCCTAGCCCAAAGACACTGTTTGTAAGGAGGGGAGACTGGATGTGAAGCGAAGCCAAAACGGCCGTTCACAGAAAGGCGAGGGCTCCCTAGCCCAAAGACACTGTTTGTAAGGAGGGGAGACTGGATGTGAAGCGAAGCCAAAACGGCCGTTCACAGAAAGGCGAGGGCTCCCTAGCCCAAAGACACTGTTTGTAAGGAGGGGAGACTGGATGTGAAGCGAAGCCAAAACGGCCGTTCACAGAAAGGCGAGGGCTCCCTAGCCCAAAGACACTGTTTGTAAGGAGGGGAGACTGGATGTGAAGCGAAGCCAAAACGGCCGTTCACAGAAAGGCGAGGGCTCCCTAGCCCAAATACACTGTTTGTAAGGAGGGGAGACTGGATGTGAAGCGAAGCCAAAACGGCCGTTCACAGAAAGGCGAGGGCTCCCTAGCCCAAAGACACTGTTTGTAAGGAGGGGAGACTGGATGTGAAGCGAAGCCAAAACGGCCGTTCACAGAAAGGCGAGGGCTCCCTAGCCCAAAGACTCTGTTTGTAAGGAGGGGAGACTGGATGTGAAGCGAAGCCAAAACGGCCGTTCACAGAAAGGCGAGGGCTCCCTAGCCCAAATACACTGTTTGTAAGGAGGGGAGACTGGATGTGAAGCGAAGTCAAAACGACCGTTCACAGAAAGGCGAGGGCTCCCTAGCCCAAAGACACTGTTTGTAAGGAGGGGAGACTGGATGTGAAGCGAAGTCAAAACGACCGTTCACAGAAAGGCGATGGCTCCCCTAGCCCAAGGATACTGTTTGTGAGGAGGGGAGACTACGTGACACGCAGCCAAGACGACCGTTCACTGAATGTTCCCTGGATGGCTACCTAGCCCGAGGCTACGTGACGCTAGCTAAAACGGCGTGTTCACTGGAACATGGGCTGATAAGCCAGGAGTGAACTGAATGCTAACTGGATGACAACCTCCAGCTCCAGGAGACGCTGAGGCAGCGGGAGCGGGAGCTCACGGCCCTGAAGGGGGCACTGAAGGACGAGGTGGCCACGCACGACCGGGAGATCCGAGACCCTCAGGGAGCAGTACAGCACCGACATGGAGAGGCTGAGGAGCAGCATGGAGCAGGTGTCCCAGTCTCCGGCAGGTATCGAGGCAGAGCGGCAGCGTGTGAACACCTCGGTGCGCTCCCTGCAGCAGCAGCTAGAGGACTGCAGGGACGAGAGTGCCCACTGGATGGAGCAGTTCCACACCACCAGAGACGAACTGCGAAGCACCAAACAGGAGCTGCTGCAGTCTCGTCTGGAGAAGGAGGAGTTTGAGGAGGAGCTGAAGGAGCTGCAGGAGCGAGATCACTCCCTGCAGTGCATAAGCCCAGGACCACGTGGTCACGAGGAAGTGAGGCAAGCGAGAGCAACCTATATATCTCCCCGTGGTGAACACTCAGGGGTGAGAGTGACATCTACAAGGTCTCACAGACAATCACCAAACATAACAGTCACTAACCACCCAGTCTGGACCGATAACTCTGATACACCATGGTCAATCCTCACCTTCACTGGACCGTCATTGACGAACTATGGTAGATGGGAAACAAGCATGGTAACGGCAGGAGGCTCTTACTACCGAAACCTGAGGAAACAGGTAATGGAAGAAAGGACCAAAAAGCCCCTGAAACCAGGCAAGGCAGTAATCACAGAGTGTGATTATGAGGTGTTTCACGCGGAGAAAATTGTCCATGTGACACTAAGTCAAGACCAATACAAGGAGATAGAGTCCTCACACATAAACTGGGACAGACTGGTGTCCCGTATAAAGGAACTACTGCAGAAAAGGGAAATATATGCTGGCCACGGTACTAAGGACATGCCCTACCGACTAGCCATAAACCTGATGTGGGGCAGGTCTCGAGGATATGGCCAAAGAGGCATATGGTTGGGGAAAGCCGTAATCAGCGCGATCTCAAGCCTAAGGAGTGCAGGGCACACGGAGATCCGTCTCATGATGGAACCTAGGGACCATGAGTCAATAACCCTGGCCGTGGATAGAGCCGGGGAGGGTGAGGAAGACGAGGACGATGAGCCTGCATTGGTACCTCTCACTCCCCCTCCGAACCCTAAGGGATCGGGACCCGTACCCAGGAAAGAAAGGTCCAACTCCCAGAACTCCTCCCGAGCAGTGGAGAGAGGGAGATCATCCACACCCAGGAGACCGACAGTACCGTTCGAACCTGAAAAGGCGGAACCTGCGCGATCTCAGGCCAGGAGTATCCATAGACTTCTAGGCCGTCCCCCGGACTCAGGGGACGACCCAGCAAGTAGCGAACAGGAGTATACTGATCTAAATCAGGACTCAGGAATGGAGGGAGACCGGGATAGGTCAAGCTCCAGAGCATCCTCCAAGTCTTCATCTCGATCAAGATCTAGGGAGAGAGTTCGGTACCCGAGGGGCGAACCTCCTAGACCTCGAAACAAGAGAGCGAAACCGGTCAAACTGAGACCTATAGGCAAGGGGCCTACTCTGAAAGGCACCACCTTTCAGTCACCCTCGGGCTTGACCTGGAGCTCAGGATTGGAGGACGTCTCCGAAGAGAGTGAAGGAGACTTGGAAGGAAAGAAAACAGGGGATATTATGCCAGCATATCCCGTGAGATGGGGAACGGCTCAGGCCTTAGCCCGGTCACCCGTGGCAGAAAAAGTGTTGTCTCACCCTGGGGTAACAGACCCATACAAGCATGCACACTTACATGCAGGCTATGACATACTACGTGAACAGGTGTACAAGCTAGACAGGGCCATGGCTGAAATAGCCAGGAGAGAAAGAAACTGGTTGAACGAGGCCCCGTCCATAAGCCCAATCCGAGCCCTGAGACACAGCACAGAGGAACACCGACCGGAAGTGAGCCCTCACTCCATACTAGCCCAATCTCCCGGAGACATTTACCGACCGAGAGGAAAGAGTTCACATACAGGCAGGAGTCTGCGTGACAGCACCCAATATGGAGAAAGCAACAAAGCACAAGAATTGTTAAGCAAAACCCAAGTGCTCAAAAAACTGGCCCCAGAAATGCTTCGAGGGGAGACCCAGGCTGCTTATATCCATAAGTGTGCTCAGATTTTCCATGGGTCACCTCTCTATGATGACCCGGAGGCCGCTCGCATTTTGAGACACCTCAAAGGACTGGAGGTCCCCGAAGGGGCTTCAATGGCCCAAATGATGGAAATGGAAGTAAGAATCCCCGGTCAAGATCCAGGGGAAAATATGGTGGAGAAACTAATCCCACAGGTGCGAGACGGGAGCTTGTCTCTCACTGTTGCAGCAGAATCAGTCATACGTGGAACGCCTAGGCAAAGATCAGGCTTACTGCTTGAAAAGCTATTCATCGGTGTACCAGGTGGTAACCGTCTTGCAGCCAAATGCGCAGCATGGTCCCGAGACCAGTTACGGACGGAATGCATGCTGTATGACCAAGTCAAAATGCTTTCTCAACACAAATACTGTAAAGATGTCCGTCTTTTCTCTAAACCAGAGTAGAGAGGACGAAAGAATTTGTAATCTATTTCATGCAAAGGGGATTTCCTGACAGCTACCATCTGGTAGGTTAGCACCTGTACCAACCATATCAGCTGCGTGAGATGTACACTCACCAGCGCCTATGGATAAAAATTGAGACTCTGCAAACTCTCATCAAGCTTAGCACCTTGACGCGGGGGGACAGAGCGAGCATCAGGGTCTCTATATCCGACGGGCCTATCAGATTTGTGGGGACTCGGAAGCTTCAGCATACAGGACGCTGTGGTGCTTGGGCGGCCGAGTCACTGGTTTATAGGTCTGTCAAAACGGATTGGAGGTTCTGGGGCTTAGAACATTAGTGAGTTGGGCTTTATGCTAATTGAATAGGTATCAAAAGCCGAAAGAATATGAACTGAAATAACTGCGGTCAGGGGCCTCTGGAGTAAAATTTATTACAGATTTGAGTTAAAACCTTACTCAAGTGTGATCTTATCAGCAAGCAATCCTCTCCAACCAAGACTCCTCCTAAGTGCTCGAGATCTGGAACAATGAGTGACGTAGAGGTCTGCAAAGCGCAGCAGACAGCCTAAGAGGTAAAAAATCTATCAGGAACAAGAGAGGGTTCATAAGAAACCACTTGAAGTGGCGTTTACTCGCGACTAATAGGGCTAGGGAGCCCTAAAGTCACTTGAACTTGAAGTAACTAAATGCTTACTTAAAGTCAGAACTTAAGTAGAAAAAACTCTACTTTGTGAATAGCAGGCTGAAATAGCCATTGCGAATAGCAGGCTGAAATAGCCATTGCGAATAGCAGGCTGAAATAGCCATTGCGAATAGCAGGCTGAAATAGCCATTGCGAATAGCAGGCTGAAATAGCCATTGCGAATAGCAGGCTGAAATAGCCATTGCAAATAGCAGGCTGAAATAGCCATTGCGAATAGGAGCGAATAGCAGGCTAACTAGCCATTGCTAACAGGACGAGGCTACTCACATGATCAGACAGGTATATGATAACCTTGGACATGCCGGAAGTAGGAGGATGTTGGTATACCTGAGAACTAACAACATTCTCATACATAAAGCCAAACAAAGAGCGATAACAGTCCGAAAGGCCTGTGAACAATGTGCGCTGGTAAAGGTGCGCTGGTAAAGGGACAAAACCTGAACCAGTGCCGCATTCTTAGACAGGGGGGGGGGGTCCCCCGGAGTCAGCGGACGACGCAGCGAATGGCAAGAAGGAATATACTGACTCAGGTCAGAAATCGGAAATGGAGGAAGACCGGGATAGGTCAAGCTCCAGAGCATCCTCAAGGTCCTCATCTAGACCTCCCAGACCTCCCAGACCTCCCAGACCTCCCAGACCTCCCAGACCTCCCAGACCTCCTAGACCTCCCAGACCGGACAGAGAGACATCGGCCTGGACCCAGGTTACAGGGCGACGAGAGCCCTGAATGGACCTGAAAGAGAGAAAAGAAATGAGTCCTCTGTGGACTGTATCTGTGATGTCCTGCGAGGCCTACGGACAGGGTCACAAGACCAGGCCAACCACACTTCAATAGAGGACTGCTGCTACAATTCTCGGGGATCCGTGGGGGTCGCCCGAGAAGTGACAAATCAACCTACCTCAAACTATGGGAGAGGTCCAAGAGGTCAGAGGGGGCGACCCCAAGATGACCAAGGTGACCAAGATGACCAAGGTGCCCAAGATGACCAAGATGACCAAGGTGACCAAGATGACCAAGGTGCCCAAGATGACCAAGATGACCAAGATGACCAAGGTGACCAAGATGACCAAGGTGACCAAGATGACCAAGACGACAACAGCCAGGGAACAACAGATGCAAGTCTTCCCGCCGGCTACCAGGGTAACAAGGTACCGAGATGGCAGAGGGGGTGTGGAGAGTCACAGCCACGTGACCCCACAATCGCCATCTCGTCCCCCAGTACAGACGCTATTAAGACAATGGAAAATGACCGCCCAGAATGACAGAGTGGGTGAGAAGTGCCACAGAACAAGTGACACTTTTTGACAATGACATCCTGAGTCGTTCCAATATAGCCGTATATACCTATTTTTCACATGTAATTATATGCTTCATTATTCAGTTGATGATGGACAATGACCGCCCAGAATGACAGAGTGGGTGAGAAGTGCCACAGAACAAGTGACACTTTTTGACAATGACATCCTGGGTCGTTCCTATATGACCAGTATAAATCTTTAAACTGAACTCTGGAAAGACAGCTCTATGATGGCTCTACTTATAAAAAAATGGAACTGAGCCTTTAAATGTCTTCATAGAAGGGGCCTGTCTGTGAAAAGCTGTGAAAAGGGAGTGAACCAGCGGAATGTGGGCCTCTGGAGAGGAGAGAGACAGAGACAGAGGAGAAAGAGCTGTGTAATGTTAACCCTTTCAGACGGGAAGTGTTGCTGGTTGAAAACCAGGGAGTCTTGAATCTATAGAGGGAGATCTTAAAAAAGAAACTATATAACAATTAAATGTTTAATGTGTACAGTAAAAGTTTTCATAAATGGCATGCTTATAATTAATAGGAATTAACTGTCATTAGAGAATAATACTAAAAGAATGATGGGTAAAAACTGCTTTCTGGAGGAGATCTTTTAGGAAGCTTGATAAGAAATCCTAGGGATGGCTTCGTGCCCGGTACCATGTCACGTGATCCCCACAGACAAAGCAGTTGTCTGTTCTGAAGGGATAAGGGACTTTCTGTTACTTAAAAACCACTAGGTAACGAGAAGTAACGTTAGTACCAAGAAGGAGGAGCTCATACGAATTACGTATTGTACTCTGGTTTGCTAAACAAAAGTGACAGCCTGTGACTTGACTGTGTTTAGACCAATCGGAAATATTGTAAGATGGATATAAAAGGGACGGTTGCCCTTTCAAGAGTGGGATTTTACACGGAGCTGGAGAGAGAAGAAGAATGGTGCCTACTGACTTTTTTGAGAGATGAGAAGAATGCTGCCAGACACGGGGCACAAGCCGTGCAGAGATGAGATGTTTTGTTCTGTGCTTATTTTAAACTGAATTGGGTGCTTTCCACTTCAGTATCTTTTTGTAACTAGCTTTTTCTAATTAAAATTACCTCTTTATAAATATCCTTTGTATCTTTTCTTCACTCTCAGACGGCCGGGTAAGCATTGAAATGTGTTCTGCATTTGTAACTTCACCCTGTTGCATTTTTGATTAATGATAATATGTGTAAGTGGCTTTATCCCTAGCTATAATGGGGATATAACTATAACTATAGGCTTTATCAAGTAGAGTAATAGGAGACATATGATTATGTATTAATGCAAAATAGAATAAGTGGCTTTATGATTATGCATTAAGGACTAAAGGTGTATTCTGTATAATGGGATTATCAAGTAAATCCATACAGTGATAAATACGTGTAACGGATAAGGGAAATGGACCTCATCTAATTAAAGAGAGTCCGTCCCAGTGCAAATAGAATAAAAATATACCCCGCAACTCCATTTAATCAACTGTATTACTGGAGGGGACGGGGGGTTCCTGTGTGTGAGCCGATGTCTGCTGAGTTTAAGCCCTGAACGTTATAGACAAATTGAGTCCTAGATGTCTCACGCTTCGCGGGACGCTGCTTGAAGCTGGGATTCGGACAAAAGAGTTATGGGATAATCAATCTGACCTCAGTTTACGACCGGTGCTCAACAGCCCCCCATTTTCAATTCATGACATTTATGACATACACAACATACAGATATAAGAATCTAATCTAATCATCTAAACTAATCCAATCATGACATTTAAGACATGCATGACATACAGATATATATATATATATATATATATATATATATATATATATATATATATATATATATATATATATATATATATCTGAGCACCTGAAGACTGTGCTATTAAACCAGGAAGTGCAGCACTGTTGATAAGGCTGTAGCCTCCACTACTGTAGTGCCCTGCGCTGCAACACAACTAACACAAGAGTGAACTGCTCGCTTGTGTTGTTCGTTGGATTAGTTTTGGATTATTTAGGCTTGCCAAACAAACTATCAAAACGTACATGGAACCGCGGTCTATCGTTGACTCGCTGTGTGTCAGACTCTGGATTATTTCTAACACCTGCCCACCCCTACCTCTGATTGGCTTACCATGATATTTTACTCAACCTCAGCCAATTGTACACTGCCCACTAACCAAGCGTTATTAAGATTGGAAGAGTAATCCGTTAGATTACTCGTTACTGAAAAAACTAACGCCGTTATTTATAACGCCGTTATTCCCATCACTGGATGTCACAGTATGATGTCATAATCAAACATTCTAGAACATTTGTGATGTCACAGTATGATGTCATAATAGAACAGTCTAGAACATTTGTGATGTCACAGTATGATGTCATAATCAAACATTCTAGAACATTTGTGATGTCACATGTCATAATAGAACATTCTAGAACATTTGTGTACAGTATATATTCAACAATTCTCTCAGAAGATCTCAGATCTCAGAAGACAAGTGACGATCTAACTTGTTGTTCCCGGCTACTTGTCTGTAAGGTTGAATATATTCTGTAGATACCATTTAAAAATTTTGTTTTAAACCCCGGCCGCGTCCTAAAAGTCTGTGCCGACCAACTGGCCCCAGTATTCACTGACATATTTAACCTGTCCTTAGAACAGGCTGTCATCCCCACCTGCCTGAAGAAGTCCACTATTATCCCTGTACCCAAAAAATCCAAGCCTGCTTGCCTCAACGACTACCGCCCTGTAGCTCTCACCTCCATAGCCATGAAGTGCTTTGAGAAGCTAGTAAAGGGCTACATCTGCTCCTCCCTCCCCATCAACATGGACCCCCTGCAATTTGCATACCGCCCCAACAGGTCCACGGAGGACGCCATAGCCCATGTGCTGCACACAGCAGCATCACACCTGGACAAGAGGCAGGGGAACTATGTGAGAATGCTATTCATCGACTACAGCTCGGCATTCAATACCATAGTCCCCTCCATACTCATAGCCAAGCTCAGGGACCTGGGCTTGAACTATGACCTCTGCCAGTGGGTCTTGGACTTCCTGACTGGCAGACCCCAGGTGGTGAGAGCAGGCAACTGCACCTCCTCATCCATCACCCTCAACATAGGGGCCCCCCAGGGCTGTGTTCTGAGTCCCCTCCTCTACTCCCTGTACACACACGACTGTGTGGCTCAGCGGAGTAGCAATACAATCATCAAATTTGCTGATGACACAGTGGTGGTGGGCCTGATCTCTGCCAATGACGAGAGGGCCTACCTGGAAGAGGTCAAGGTCCTGGCGGGATGGTGCCAGGAAAACAGCCTCTCCCTGAACGTCAGCAAAACAAAGGAGATGATTGTGGACTTCAGGAGGTCGGGGGTCAAGGACCACAGCCCCCTCAGCATCGACGGGGCACCGGTTGAGAGAGTCAACAGCTTTAAGTACCTCGGAGCCTACATATCCGAGGACTTGACATGGACCACACACATTGACAGTGTTGTGAAGAAGGCACGACAACACCTCTACTTCCTCAGGCGGCTAAGGAAGTTCCAAGTCAGTCAGAAGATCCTTAAGAACTTCTACTCATGTACAATAGAGAGCATCTTGACCGGCAACATCACCTCCTGGTTCGGGAATAGCACTGCACAAGACCGAAGCAGACTACAAAGAGTGACACGTTCAGCCGAACGCACAATTGGAGGGGGGCTCCCCACCCTCCAGAACATTTACAACAAGCGTTGCAAGGGCAAGGCTAAGAGAATCATTAAAGACTCCAGTCACCCGAACAACTGCCTCTTTGAACTGCTGCGGTCAGGCAAGCGATACCGGAGTCTCAAGGCGAGCACAGAAAGACTCAGAAGAAGCTTCTATCCCCAGGCCATCAGGCTGCTAAATGAATGAACACTACACAACAACAACCACCAAACGCACATAGCACACACATCCACACGCACACACTCACTTAAACAAACACACTGTAGCACCCACTCCACACACTTTATAGCACACACCCACTTTAAACAAACACACTGTAGCACCCACTCCCCACACTTTATATTTATTGATGAAGGATTGCACTACAACTCGTACACCTTACTGTAAATTGTACCTAAATTGTACCTCATCCCATTTCTGCTTTGCACTAGATAGTACTGTACATTAGTACACTGCATAGTATTGTATATTATATGGTAACTCAGAACATTGTACATATGTCTATACCGAACACTGTGACCTCATTTTCTTCTTCTAAATTACATGCTATACTATGTTATTTGATACGATCTTGTCTAGCACAGTCTCTGGAGCGTAACAGTAAGAATCATTTTGTATGGAAGTATTCTGTACTTCTGTATGACAACTATTAAAGAAACTTGAAACTTGAAACTTGAAATCGCCACATGGAAAAGGAAACAATGTCCTGTACAATCCTTAATGAGCTGTGTCTGGAGGGAAGGTTATGTGATGTGGTTATTAAAGTCAACAGCACTGAGTTGGATGCCCACAAGTCCTGTGTGACTGCAGTGACTATTTCAGGTAAGTTTAGCTTGGTTCAGGTTAGCTTGGTTCAGGTTAGCTTGGTTCAGCTTAGCTTCGTTCAGGTTAGTTTGGTTCAGTTTAGCTTGGTTAGTAAACATATACCATACTGTACTTTTACTGTTAACAGATAATATACTGTACTTATACTGTAAACATTTACCTGTCAAAATATATTATAATGTACTTATACTGTAAACAGATATTATACTGTACGTATACTGTAAAATATAATATACTGTACTTATACTGTAAACATATAATATAATGTACTTATACTGTAAACATATACTATACTGTACTTATACTGTAAACATATAATATAATGTACCTCTACTGTAAACATATACTATACTGCACTTCTACTGTAAACATATACTATACTGTAATTATACTGTAAACATATATTATATTGTACTTCTACTGTAAACAGATACTATACTGCACTTCTACTGTAACATATACTATACTGTACTTCTAATGTAAAAAGATACTATACTTCTACTGTGCTAAGACCCTATACTTCTACAGTGGAAATATATTACTACACAGGACATAATGTTGCTTACTGTTTACTCATCAGATATATCTATACTCTGCGTCCCACAGAGCCATCTTCACTCGCTGGAGCGACTCAGATAAAGCAGTCTACAGTATCCCTGTGGTGTCCCCGGGTATGATGCAGCTCATCATAGAGTACTCCTACACACGCTTTGTGCTGGTGACAGCAGAGAACGTGGAAGAGCTTCTGGTGGCTGCAGACCAGCTTCGCGTCACTGGCATAGTAGGAGCGTGCTCTGACTTCCTAGAAGGCCAGCTGTCTCTGGAAAACTGTGTCGGCATCTGGAGGTTCGCGGACATCTACTGCTGCCCTGACCTGAGGCGCAAGGTCCATCTCTTCACCGTGTGCCACTTTGAGGAGATGTTGCATGTCTCACAGGAGCTTGTGGAGCTGTCCCCGCAGCAACTGGTGGACATCATCGAGAGGGATGATCTGAACCTGAAGAGCGAGGAGACGGTGTTCGAGGCAGTCCTCCGTTGGATCGACCACTCCTGTGAGGAGCGTAAAACACACATCCCTTTGCTGCTGCCCAAACTTTTTCTTGTTTGTCTGTCTCTTGTCAAGGTCATTATAGGTCAGCTGGCTGCAGGCGGCTCCCATGCACTCACACCGCAGTGAGCTCAGTGTGGTCGCGTTGGACGGCTGTATATACGCCATGGGAGGGTTCGACTGACGCGTGGTATGGAACACCGCAGAGCGCTACGAGCCTGAAACCAACCAGTGGAGCACAGGAGCCAGGCCGGGGCAGCAGCCCTCCAGGGCAAGGTGGGTGGAACTGAGGGACACAGTGTGCTAGATGAACACAAGGAACGTTAGATCAGAAATCATAAATGTCTTTATTGCCAAGTAAGCTTGCACATACAGTACAAAAGATGTGTCTGGGTCCTTTGGTGCATCAACATTAAAGTAGAATGAAATCAAATGGAATATATAAACTAAATTAGAATATTCTTTCTTATTACAGGTTTACATCTGTGGTGGCTTCGACGGGTGGGCAGGGGATCTACTCACAGCTGAGTGCTACAGCCCAGACACCAACCAGTGTACTCTGATCGCCCCTATGAGCAGCAGGCGTAGGGGACCGGGAGTCGCTGCATACAGAGGACAAGTCTATGCGGTAGGTGCACACAGAGACAAATGCTTTATACTAGATATTATATATTATACTAGATATATATACTGGACGACCTGCTCTTCGTGGTTGGCGGCTACACTGACTTCACCTCCATCTCCAACGTGGAGCGCTACGACCAGAGCAGCAACAAGTGGACTGTAGCCGAGGACATGCAGACCCGGCGCTGGGGCCTAAGCTGCTGCATAATGCATGGCCTGCAATTTTACATGAGCCAGTACGCTGCTCCCCGTGGAGGAGGAGGAGGAGGAGGAGGAGGAGGAGGAGGAGGAGGAGGAGGAGGAGGAGGAGGAGGAGGAGGAGGAGAAGGAGAGGAGGAGGATGAGGATGAGGAGAAGTAGGATGAGGATGAGGAGGAGGAGGAGTAGGAGGATTAGGAGGAGGAGGAGGATTAGGAGGAAGAGGATGATTAGGATGATGAGGAGGAGGATGGGGATGAGCAGGAATAGGAGGAGGATGAGTAGGAAGAGGATGATTAGGAGCAGGATGAGGAGGAGAAGGAAGAGGAGGATTAGGAGGAAGAGGAAAATGATGAAGAGGAGGAAGAGGAGGAAGATGAGGAAGATTAGGAGGAGGAGGAGGATGAAGAGGAGGAAGAGGAGTAGGAGCAGGATGAGGAAGAGGAGGATTGGGAGCAGGATGAGGAGGAGAAGGAATGGGAGGATTAGGAGGAGGAGGAAGAAGAGGAGGAGGAAGAGGAGGAGGAGGATTAGGAGGAGGCGGAAGAGGAGGAGGCAGCAGGGGATGGTAAATGGCTGCTTTTTTATATAGCGCTTTTATCCAAAGCGCTTTACAATTTGTTCCTCACATTTGTACCCATTCATTCAAAATGTATATGTAAAGGAACAATGAAATACAAAGGTAAACGTAAATGTAAATATAAAAAGGTAAATGTAAAGGTAAATGTGAAGAAAAGGGTAAATATAAAGGTAAATGTAAAGAAAAGGGTAAATCGAAAGGAAAATGTATATGTAAAGGAAAAATGAAATACAAAGGTAAACGTAAAGATAAATGCAAACAAAAAGGTAAATATAAAGGTAAATGTAATGAAGTGGGTAGAGGAACAGGGTCAACGTAAAGGTGAATATAAATGGAACATGTGTCCCGTTACCTGTGACGAGGATGTGCACCGACGTGGTCCTGGGGCGCCTGCTGGTCTGAACGGCACAGACGTACTGCCCTTCGTCCGTCATGAGGACGTTCTCGATCTTGATGGTGAACTCCTCCTGGTTCAGGGTCACCAGACTCACCCTGGGATCCACAGACCACTTGTCCTCTCCTGCGTACAGGATGCTGGATCTGTTCAGCCAGGCCGTGTGCGTCACCACCTCGCCTTGTTCGCACCTGCAGAGCAACGGGAGAACTGCGGTTAGGTCGTTGAAAATGGCATCGTCGCAGAGAAATAAAGATGCGACTAAGATTAAAAGACGAGACAGGCAGAGAAGCTAAATGAACACTGATTAGTGACTAGACACAGCAGTCAGGCGGGTCGGAGGCCCATGTAGACACGGGGACATGTGAGTAAAATGGTGCTAGCAGTGTGTGTGGGATGAAAACAAGGAGGTAAGGGGGCTGAAACTACAGGGCCTGTAGCACCCATCTCATCCATACCATCACCCATCTCATCCATACCATCACCCATCTCATCCATACCATCACCCATCTCATCCATACCGTCACCCATCTCATCCATACCATCACCCATCTCATCCATACCATCACCCATCTCATCCATACCATCACCCATCTCATCCATACCATCACCCATCACATCCATACCATCACTCATCTCATCCATACCATCACCCATCTCATCCATACCATCACCCATCTCATCCATACCATCACCCAACTCATCCATACCGTCACCCATCTCATCCATACCATCACCCATCTCATCCATACCGTAAAATAAAAAGAATGTAATAAAAGAAAAATTCATCATCATTTGCTCCGTACTATGATTGATGTGAGGTTTGGTGATGTGTGATGTGTCATCGTGTGACCAGGGCCGGGAGATTCAATTCTGTCACAGATTCTATTCTGCGTCAGTCCAGCCATTGCTTTTTCTCCTCAGCCAAACTCTCCTGGTATTTTGAATGCTCTCTGTTATCACGTGCACCCTCCCACAACAACACTGGGGGGCGCCGAGTGGTCAACTGGCGTCAGAACAGGGACACACATTGAACCAGGGCCCAGTTAGAAAACACCATGAGAAGGGTTTGATGAAGCGTGAGGAATCTGGTGCTTCCCACCACCTCTTCCCCCTTCTCCTCCTCCCCCTTCTCCTCCTCCTCCTCATCCTCCTCCCCCTTATCCTCCACCTCCTCCTCCACATCCTCATCATCATCCCCCTTCTCCTCCACCTCCTCCTCCTCATCCCCCTTCTCCTCCACCGCATCCTCCTCATCCACCTCATCCTCCTCCTCCCCCTTCTCATCCACCTCCTCCACCTCCTCCTCCCCCTTATCCTCCTTCTTCTCCACCTCCTCCTCCTCGTCCACCACATCCTCATCCTCCTCCTCCTCATCCTCCACCTTCTCATCCACCTCCTCCTCCTCCTCCTCCTCCTCCTCCTCACCCTTCTCCTCCACCTCCTCATCATCCACCACATCCTCATCCTCCTCCTCCTCATCCTCCTCCCCCTTATCCTCCACCTCCTCCTCCACATCCTCATCATCATCCCCCTTCTCCTCCACCTCCTCCTCCTCATCCCCCTTCTCCTCCACCGCATCCTCCTCATCCACCTCATCCTCCTCCTCCCCCTTCTCATCCACCTCCTCCACCTCCTCCTCCCCCTTCTCCTCCTTCTTCTCCACCTCCTCCTCCTCGTCCACCACATCCTCATCCTCCTCCTCCTCATCCTCCACCTTCTCATCCACCTCCTCCTCCTCCTCCTCCTCACCCTTCTCCTCCACCTCCTCCTCATCCACCACCTCCTCCTCCTCACCCTTCTCCTCCACCTCCTCCTCATCCACCACCTCCTCCTCCTCCCCCTTCCCCTCCACCTCCTCCCCCTTCTCATCCACCCCCTCCTCCTCCACCTCCTCCTGTACACCCTCTTCACACACGACTGCGTGGCCTCCCAGAACAACACCAGTATCATCAAATTCACAGATGATACTACAGTCATCGGACTGATCACTGGGGGAGCTGAGGAGGCGTACAGAAGGGAGGTGGTGGAACTGGTGGCCTGGTGTCAGGACAATCATCTCTCCTTGAACGACCACAGAGATGATTATTGACCCACGGAGGAGGAGGAGTGTACAGCACACACCTCTGTACATAGGTGAGACAGAAGTGGATAGGGTTAAAACCTTTAAATTTCTCGGTACCCACACCAGCGAGGACCTCACCTGGGCTCACAACACCCAACAGATCATAAAGAAATCCCACCAACGACTGTACTTCCTAAGAAGGCTGAGAAAATTTGGCATGCCACCCAAAATTCTCGGCAACTTCTATAGAAGTACGGTTGTTGAGAGTGCATGTCCTTACCAGCTCAATCACGGTCTGGTATGGAAACTGCACTGCTAAGGAGAGGAAGGCACTCCAGCGAGTGATTAAAACTGCTCAGTACATCTCTGGAGCAGCCTTCCCCTCACTACAGGACATCTACTCTACCAGGGCCACCAGGAGAGCACACAACATCATTAAGGACAGAGCACACCCCCAACACAGACTCTTCAACCTCCTGGTGATATAGGAGTCTGAAAGCCAGAACCACAAGACTGAAAAACAGTTCCTACCCACAGGCCATCAGACTCTTTAATGCCTAGCCACCCCCCCCCCCCCCCCTCCTCACACACATTTTACTATGAACTATGAATCACTAAAGACACTTTTAACTGCTGCTGTGACCACTGTCACCTCCATTCACATGATCGGAACGTGCAATGTAACTCACTGTGCCTTGTATATATATTTGATCTATTTTACCTTATTTTCTAGCACTCGCTTGTATTTAAATATGTTTTAAGTTAAGTACTGTGTGATTTTTTGTGAAGGGTGGACTAGCAAAGTAAGATTTTCATTGTATGGCAAACTGTCGTTTTAACTGTGCACATGACAAATAAACAATCTCTTGAATCTCTCCTCCACCTCCTCCTCATCCACCTCCTCCACCTACTCCTTCAAGTTCAAGTTTCTTTAATAGTTGTCATACAGAAGTACAGAATACTTTTATACAAAATGCTTCTTACTGTTGCGCTCCAGAGACTGTGCAAGACAAGATAAGTATGAAATAAAATAACATAGTAAAATTAGAAGTAAAAAAAATGAGGTCACAGTGTTCAGTTTAGACATATCTACAATGTTCGATGCAGAATAGACGTAGTTACCATACAATATACAATACTGTGCAGTGTACTAATATACAATACTATATAGTGCAAGGCAGAAATGGAGAAATGGGACGAGGTGCAATTTAGGTACAATTCACAGTAGGTGTACGAGTTGTAGTGCAAATCCTTTATCAATAAATATAAAGTGTAAGTGTGTTTGTGTGATCTAAAGTGTGGAGAGTGGGTGCTGCAGTGTGTTGTTTGTTTGAGTGAGTGTGTGCGTGTGGGTGTGTGTGCTGTGTGCATTTGATGGTTGTTGCATAGTGATTATTGTTCGTTTAGCAGCCTGATGACCTGGGGATAGAAGCTTCTTCTGAGTCTTTCTGTGCTCGCCTTAAGACTCCGGTATCGCTTGCCTGACCGCAGCAGTTCAAAGAGGCAGTTGTTCGGGTGGCTCGAGTCCTTAATAATTCTCTTAGCCTTCCCCTTGCACCGCTTGTTGTAAATGTTCTGGAGGGTGGGAAGCCCCCCTCCAATTGTGCGTTCGGCTGAACGTGTCACTCTTTGTAGTCTGCTACGGTCTTGTGCAGTGCTATTCCCAAACCAGGAGGTGATGTTGCCGGTCAGGATGCTCTCTATTGTACATGAGTAGAAGTTCCTAAGGATCTTCTGACTGACTTGGAACTTCCTTAGGCGCCTGAGGAAGTAGAGGCGTTGTCGTGCCTTCTTCACAACACTGTCAATGTGTGTGGTCCATGTCAAGTCCTCGGATATGTGGGCTCTGAGGTACTTGAAACTGTTCACTCTCTCAACCGGTGCCCCGTCGATGCTGAGGGGGCTGTAGTCCTTGACCCCCGACCTCCTGAAGTCCACAATCATCTCTTTTGTTTTGCTGACGTTCAGGGAGAGGCAGTTCTCCTGACACCACTGTGACAGGTTCTCTAGCTCTTCCAGGTAGGCCCTTTCGTCGTTGGCAGAGATCAGGCCCACCACTACTGTGTCATCAGCAAATTTGATGATGGTGTTGTTGTTCCGCTGTGCTACGCAGTCATGTGTGTACAGGGAGTAGAGGAGGGGGCTCAGAACACAGCCCTGGGGGGCCCCTATGTTGAGCGTGATGGATGAGGAGGTGCAGTTGCCGGCTCTTACCACCTGGGGTCTGCCCGTCAGGAAGTCCAAGACCCACTGGCAGAGGTCATAGTTCAAGCCCAGGTCCCTGAGCTTGGCTATGAGTTTGGAGGGGACTATGGTATTGAATGCTGAGCTGTAGTCGATGAACAGCATTCTCACATAGTTCCCCTGCCTCTTGTCCAGGTGTGATGCTGCTGTGTGCAGCACATGGGCTATGGCGTCCTCCATGGACCTGTTGGGGCGATATGCAAATTGCAGAGGGTCCAGGTTGATGGGGAGGGAGGAACAGATGTAGCCCTTCACTAGCTTCTCAAAGCACTTCATGGCTATGGAGGTGAGGGCTACAGGGCGGTAGTCGTTGAGGCAAGCGGGCGTAGATTTTTTGGGTACAGGGATGATGGTGGACTTCTTCAGACAGGTGGGGATGACAGCCTGTTCCAAGGACAGGTTGAAGATGTCAGTGAATACCGGGGCCAGTTGGTCGGCACAGACTTTTAGGACGCGGCCGGGGATGCCGTCCGGTCCTGCTGCCTTCCTGATATTCACTTTTTTAAAGATCCGTCTCACCTCATGCTCTGTTACCCTGAACACTGAGTCTCCATCAGCAGACCCCCCCCCCCATTGCCGTGGTTTGTAGGCTGGTGTTGTTATTCACAGCCTCAAACCTCGCATAGAAGGAATTGAGATCATTTGCTAAGGAGATGTCACTGTTCAGTTTGAGGGGGGTGCCTTTGTAGTCTGTCATTGTTCTGAGGCCCTGCCACATGCCTCTAGAGTCAGCCTGTTCAAACTGAAGTTCAACTTTATCCCTGTAACGCCGTTTTGCCTCTATTACTGCTCTCCTGACGTTGTATCTTGCCATCTTGTGTTCTTCCATGTTGCCTGTCACCAGCCCGGTGTTGTATGCTGATGTGCGCACTTTCAGAGCCTCACGGACGGATTTGTCTACCCAGGGCTTTTGATTTGGGTAGATTTTAATTTTGGTGGAGGGGATTGTTTCTTCTACCAGAGTACAGACATAGTCAATCACCGTTTCGGTGTATTCGTTAATATTGGCTGTGTTATCACGGAATACACTCCAGTCTGTGCATCCAAGTGCAGCTTGGAGTGACTCCTCTGACGTCACGGCCCAACGCTTAACCTCTCGCGAGACCACCGGCGTTCGCTTGAGACTTTGTTTGTACTTTGGCAAAAGAAATATGGCGGCGTGATCGCTTTTACCGAATGGACTAAGAGCCTGTGACTTGTACCCATTCTTAAATTGCGAGTATACATGGTCTAATATGTGTCACCTACCAGCGCTTGCGACCACAACTCGGCCCGCCCCTTTCTCGGCTAGACCTTCTAGAGTTTTCTCTTTTTTTGTATGTGTTTTTTTCTTTTCTTCACATTATTATAAATTGAATGTATAAGTACTTGTTTACTATAAAAACGAACAGTTAGAATATCTAAAATAGTGTCAAACCTGTGTTTAAATTTAGGTTGTTCACGGACTTTATTTCAATGAAACGGGGGCGTAATTACTGTATTTGCATGTGAATCAAACCTAGCCTGCAGCCCGCAGAGATTTACATTGGGGGAGTGTTTGAAGCGACGCACTGGCTGTTTACACTTTCAATGGGATTAGCACTCTGGATCAGAAAGAGATGAATGCATTGGATCTAATGAACGAGTACAGGAACTTTGTTAAACCAGTTGATTCTGAGTCTCTGCTCACCGGTGAAAACACCGCGCTATTCAACGGAATTAACTGAGATCGGTCGAGATGCGTCTGCATGGGTAAGTTTAAGAATGTTTGTTTATGTTTACAGTAGCATGTTTACAATTCCGCATCTTTGATAAAACTACACCAAGTTTTTCTGCCGACCACAAGTCCAACCATGTCACGTTTATTACATTAACGTTAGCGTTAGCTAGCTAGCAAGTTAAAGTTGCTAACGTTATATTGATAGCTATTGTTTCAGATAGCAAGGTGGAGAGCTGTAAACAAGACGAAAGTGTATGGATACAGGGTCCATGTGTGTGTGTGTGTGTAATAACAACAAGTTTATAATCTCAGCACAGATTGCAGAATGGGTACAGTACAATACAGCTCAATACACACAATTGTTAAGGGGATGCAGACCAGAGAAATACTTTCGTCTTGTTTACATCAGGGTCCCCCATTTTCAATTCATCATAACATTGACATACATGACATACAGGTAGACAGTACTGCTACATCAGTGTCTAAGAGAGGTGATGAGCATCAGATAGCAAGGTGGAGAGCTGTAAACAAGACGAAAGTGTATGGATGCAGGGTCCATGTGTGTGTGTGTGTGTGTGTGTGTGTGTAACAACAACAAGTTTATAATCTCAGCACAGATTGCAGAATGGGTACAGTACAATACAGCTCAATACACACAATTGTTAAGGGGATGCAGACCAGAGAAAGACTTTCGTCTTGTTTACATCAGGGTCCCCCATTTTCAATTCATCATAACATTGACATACATGACATACAGGTAGACAGTACTGCTACATCAGTGTCTAAGAGAGGTGATGAGCATCAGATAGCAAGGTGGAGAGCTGTAAACAAGACGAAAGTGTATGGATGCAGGGTCCATGTGTGTGTGTGTGTGTGTAACAACAACAAGTTTATAATCTCAGCACAGATTGCAGAATGGGTACAGTACAATACAGCTCAATACACACAATTGTTAAGGGGATGCAGACCAGAGAAAGACTTTCGTCTTGTTTACATCAGGGTCCCCCATTTTCAATTCATCATAACATTGACATACATGACATACAGGTAGACAGTACTGCTACATCAGTGTCTAAGAGAGGTGATGAGCATCAGATAGCAAGGTGGAGAGCTGTAAACAAGACGAAAGTGTATGGATGCAGGGTCCATGTGTGTGTGTGTGTGTGTAACAACAACAAGTTTATAATCTCAGCACAGATTGCAGAATGGGTACAGTACAATACAGCTCAATACACACAATTGTTAAGGGGATGCAGACCAGAGAAAGACTTTCGTCTTGTTTACATCAGGGTCCCCCATTTTCAATTCATCATAACACATAACACATCAACTCACAGGACACAGCCATGAGCGGTCGCAAATTCCTGAGCTCCCGGAGCCCTCGTCAATACAGTAAACAAAAGAGATTTTGCGCACATTTTCTCCTCGTTATGTTTTGGATAACGGATTCGTACCTCTACTCAACGATGAAGCATAACCAGACAGAAGAGGAGAGAAGAGCAAAAATAGAAAAGGAGGTACACAGCGACTTTTATTTCCAAAACGGCACGGAACATAAGCACCTGGCCGTGGGGACAGCGACCGTTCACGCAACATTAACGGCCAATCCTGAAAGAAAGAACAGACCCCCGAATGGCAGAATGGACCGAAAGACCTTTTTGTCCCTTATCCTGCTACTCTCGGGAGACATTCATCTAAACCCAGGCCCGGTCTTGACCAGAACTCAGGCGAGAAGACTTGGTCTGGCAGCGCAAGAAGCGAGGGAGGTTACCATCGCGACCAATATCAACAACTCAACCTGTGGCTACATCCACTGCACGGACGGCAACTCTTCCCAAATGACGCCGCAGCAGACGAGCACACGTGAGGCAGAGACGAGAGGAGGTGAACCGAGGGTCGAAACCATGACGACCATCCCGACGCGGGATTTAAACATCTCGACGCCCGATAGCCGGCTAGCCAGCGGAGCTAACGGCGAAAACATCCAGGAACAAAGGACTCTGGACCGAGTCCTTTGTTGTACCAGCACGGCGCGGGTCCCGACCCCCCCCTCCCCCCTTCCCACCCACGTCAACAAAGCCCCCCCAACCGGCAACCCCACGGACAAATCGCCTGATAAACTAGCCAACCTGGCCAGGCTGGCTTTGTTTACCAGCCCAGGAGAACAAAAGGTTGCCGCCAGAAAATACAGGACAAAGGACTCCCCCTCCCCACACACCAACACATCACGGAGACAACAACAAAGCCCCCCCCCTCCCTCCCCCACAGCAGCACCAGAAGACCATTACCTGGAACTCGAAGACATCAATAACACAGCTAATAAAAACGGACTACACATCTTTCACCTTAATGTAAACAGCATTAAGCATAAGCTGGACGAATTAAGAAACCTGTTTATGAGCGGTAAGGTAGACATAATATGCTTTACTGAAACTAAACTTGATCCATCTGTAACAGACCCTGAAATAGAAATAGAGAACTATACTATAGTCCGTAATGACAGAAACCAGTATGGAGGTGGTGTTTGTATGTACATACATAAGGACACCAAATTCATTACCCGTACTGACCTTCATCATGAGACAATTGAAACCGTATGGGTGGAAATTTTATTTGAAAGGGCAAAATCTGTTCTAGTCGGCACAATATACAGACCGCCAGATCAAACTGGATTTTATGATACTTTGGATGTGTGCTTAGCTGGAGCTGAGGATGCGGAAAAAATTCTTATTGGGGATTGGAACACGGATATGCAACAAAAAAATGCACCCGTCTTCAAATCCTTCAATAGGTTTTGTGATCTGCACGGCCTCAGCCAACTAATCACCCAACCCACAAGGATATGTGAATCAACTCAGACTACCATTGACCTCATACTGACCTCTGACAAGTCCAAGATCTCCAGTAAAGGGGTTATAGCATGCGGGTTAAGTGATCATTACATGATATTCTGTACCTGCAAAAAGCTAAAACTAAAGGCTGGCTGTCACAAAACAGTCACATCTAGAGACCTCAAAACCTACTCTAGCGAGGCCTTTAACCTTGAACTGGAGAGTCTGGACTGGTCAGATGAACTCAATGGTACACTGGTTGAAGAAACTTGGCTTGGCTTCAAAACCAAATTTTCATCAATACTAAACAAAATGGCCCCCCTAAGAACCACCAGGGTAAAAAATCGCGCTGAGCCATGGATGCACACTGAAATACTGACCGCTATGAAAGCCAGAGACAAAAAATGCTCTGAGTTTCGTAAAAGTCAGTCAAAGCTTACCAAAAGCACGAGCAGTGAACTCCAAGACCACGTGACTGAACTCAAACTAGAAAGAAACAGACTAAGAAATGACGTAAACTCCATGATCAAAACTGCAAAAAAAAATTTCATCAATGACAAAACCGAGGAAAACAAAAATAAACCACGTGAACTTTGGAAATTACTCAACAATCAACTAGGCTGCAGTAAAAAACTCAAAACCAGGTTCTCAAACATAAACATAAAGACGGACAACACGCTCATCACAGACAAGCTGGATGTAGCCAATTACTTAAACACTTTCTTCACAAACATAGCCACAACACTGGTAAACAAACTACCCTCCCACTCAGGGCAGTATGGGGTAGAACACATAGTAGCATACTACATGAACCTAGGCGTCCACAAAGACGACTTCAAACTGGAAATAGTAACTACAGATGAGGTACTCAAAAAACTGAGCGCCCTCCAACCAAACAAGGCCACTGGCCATGACAACATCCCCTCCAAATTCCTCAGAGACTCAGCAGCAGCCATCACCCCAGTCATCACACACATAATAAACCTCTCCATAAAACAGGGACACGTCCCCAAGGACTTCAAAATTGCGAGAGTAACACCCCTGCACAAAAAGGGCAGCAAATTAGACCCGGGTAACTACCGCCCTGTTTCTATCCTTACATCCATCTCGAAAGTCATGGAAAAAATAGTATACGAACAGATCGAAAAGTACCTCGCGGAAAAAAATCTAATCTACGAATTCCAATCTGGCTTCAGAACATCCCACTCCACTGACACATGCCTTCTCTACTTGAACGACCACATCAAACAAGAGGTGGACGCGGGCAAATACTGCGGCATGGTCATGCTGGACCTACAAAAGGCCTTCGACACTGTCAATCACACCATTCTGATTGACAAGCTAAAAGCAATTGGTTTTGATAGTTTATCAGTGAGCTGGATACAATCCTACCTGGAGGGGAGGGAACAGATGGTGGAAGTAAACGGTACCCTATCCCCCCCCCTCACAGTGAGCTGTGGTGTTCCACAAGGAAGCATACTAGGACCGCTACTATTCCTAATTTATGCAAATGCCATGTCGTCAGCTTGTGACTGCAACTTGTTCCTGTTTGCGGACGACTCAGCCCTGCTGGTCTCTGACAAGAACAAGTTACAGGTTGAAAAAGCCCTCAGCTCGGAACTAGGCAAAATCTGCATATGGCTCGCCGACAACAAACTATCATTACACATGGGCAAAACAGAGTCCATTCTCTTCGGTTCAAATAACAAACTCAGCAAGACCGACGGCTTCTCGGTTACAGTGGGTGACAATATTATCACAAGGAAAGATGAAATTACCTACTTGGGTTCCATCCTAGAGGCTAATCTTTCCTGTGACAAAATGGCATCCAATGTAATAAAAAAAGTCAACCAACGAACGCGATTCTTGTACCGGATCTCCTCTCTGGTAAACAAGAATACCCTGAAGACTCTAGCAGGAGCACTCATTCAAGGGTACTACGACTATGCTTGCACCTCATGGTACCAAAGCACCTCAAAGGCACTAAAAAACAAATTACAAACATCTCAAAACAAGCTAGTCAGACTACTACTTGACCTGACTCCTAGAACCCACCTCACCCCTGCCCACTTTGACAACCTAGGATGGCTTAGAGTAGACGACAGAGTACAGCAACTTGCAATGGGCCTGGTCTACAAGATACACTACGCGACCAAGGTACCCATGTACATGTCAAAATACTTCCCAAAGGTCAGTGAATACCACGATCACAACACCAGAGGGAGCTCCACAAATCATGTAAAACCCAGATTCGGCTCAAACAAGGGACTAAACACGTTTCGCAATTATGCCACATCAATGTGGAACGCCCTGCCTAAAGCTGTAAAGGAATGTGAATCACTACCCACCTTCAAAAACACTCTCAAAAACACCTACGTGAGACTGCAATTCGAAACTGGCCCCTACAAATGTCCTAACCTAGTTGTACAGTAAATGACCAAGTAAGGCTTTGTCAACATTCCAATGTACAGTGTAAAATGTGTGTGTGTCCCCTACCCAACCCCCCCCCCCCCCCACCTACAATGTACAGCCCTCACCCAACCCACCCAACCCCACCCCACCAACCTCCTCCAATGTACAGTTTCTACGCCAAATGTATATACACTCCTTTTCTGGACACTTTTGTATCACAAACAGTACTGTATTTGCAAATCTGATATGTCATAAATGTATAGATGTAGCAGTACTGTCTATCTGTATGTCATGTATGTCATATATGTTATGATGAATTGAAAATGGGGGACCCTGGTGGAAACAAGACGAAAGTCTTTCTCTGGTCTGCATCCCCTTAACAATTGTATGTATTGAGATGTACTGTACTGTACCCATTCTGCAATCTGTTAATAAACTTTTCAATCAATCAATCAATCAATTGACATACATGACATACAGGTAGACAGTACTGCTACATCAGTGTCTAAGAGAGGTGATGAGCATCAGATAGCAAGGTGGAGAGCTACATAACATTAGGTTGTGGTGGCTAGGAGGGATATGAGAACTGTGTGTGTGTGTAACTAGGAGGGATATGAGCACTGTGTGTGTGTGTGTGTAGTTTAAGATGCTGCATCACCGCTTAGCCACTGAGTCCAGCTAGTTTAAGATGCTGCATCACCTCTTAACCACTGAGTCCAGCTAGTTTAAGATGCTGCATCACCTCTTAACCACTGAGTCCAGATAGTTTAAGATGCTCATCACCTCATGACATGAGGACCGTGCGTATGTGTAGCTAGGAGTGATATGATAAGCAGTGTGTAAGCAGCTTGCAGAGCTACATAACATTAGGCCCATGCCACTGAGTGATGACTTTGTTGCTTTTTCTCGTTGTGACATAGATTTAACAATACTTCTGGTGTCAAAGCAGCATGGGGGGGGGGGTACATAGCTTCACAGTCCTATACAGTCCAGATAGGGGGTCCTGGAGAGACAGGGGTCCTGAGGAGAGAGAACTCTGATTCAGCAGCACTTAATTATGTTAATGTTATTCAGGTGAGGGGCGTTGCTGGAGGGGGGTTTGTTGACGCCCAGTTGAAACTGTCTGAAGTGTGAAAAGTTGCCTTCCTTTGAGACACCTTTTCACCTCTTTGGTAATCTAGAACACAGCCAGTTTTAGAAGTTATAATTGGGCACATCGTGTTCAAAACATTCTCAGATGTCAACATATGACACATCATTTGAAAGCTTAGATTCTGTACTTTAGCAATCTGGAATAATCTGAAAAATGAAAATGTAGAGATCTGGCATAAAGCGCTGTGAGGTGACACATATGTTCTCGCCTCTGGTGGGACAGGTCACATGCTGATAGAAATTCGGCAACACCTTTTTAAGACGCGCGCTGTTGAAATCACCCAGAACCAAAATGGCAGCGTCAACATTAGCTGTCTGGAGTTTGTTTACCTCGTCGTGAAGTTTTGAAAGTGCGACCCCAGTGTTCGCGTGTGGTGGAATGTACACTCCGATGAGGATGATGGACGTTAACTCTCTTGGGAGGAAGAAGGGTCGACATTTTATCGTGATAAACTCCAGGTCTGGGGAGCAGTGGTTAGACAGTTCCTTTGTGTTGCCTAAATCGCACCACTCCTTGTTTATCATGAAGGCAATGCTGCCTCCTTTCTTCTTTAGTGACTCTTCTGCCGTCCGGTCCTTGCGGAGAACGAAGAAGTGGTCTGCCGGTTCTATTGCGTGATTCGGGACATCTGGACTCAGCCAAGTTTCTGTGAAACAGAGGACGTTACAATCCCGAATGTCCCTCTGGAATTGGATCCGTGCTCTGATGTCATCCAGTTTATTTCCTATCGATTGCACATTGGCCAACAATATGCTGGGCAATGTGGTTCTGTGTCGTTTGGACCTCAGTCTGTTTCGGACCCCGGCTCTCTTTCCACGTCTTCGCGGCGGCTTCTCCTGGTCTTGGCCATGGCCATAACAAAGGATCTCGGCGGGCCATTTCTGCTGTTCAGCGATCCGATCCAGAGAGCAATCCAATCGGTAAGTTTTCCTTAATCCAATGTCAATGATTGACTGACGGTCATACACATATAATGCACCAACAGTTGGTGCAAATAAAACTCCTAATACTATAAAAATTAACAAAAGAAAGCACAGTCTCGACGGAGCGATCAGAAAGGCAGCCATCAGTGCAGCGCCAGTCCTCCTCCTCCTCCTCCCCCTTCTCATTCTCCAACTCCAACACCTCATCATCCTCCACCTCCCCCTCCTCCACCTCCTCCTCCTCCCCCTCCTCCTCATCATCCTCCTCATCCACCTCCTCCTCATCCTCCTCCTCCTCCACCTTCTCCTCCCCCTTCTCATCCTCCAACTCCAACACCTCATCATCCTCCACCTCCCCCTCCTCCACCTCCTCCTCCTCCTCCTCCCCCTCCTCCTCATCATCCTCCTCCTCCACCTCCTCCTCATCCTCCTCCTCCTCCACCTTCTCCTCCCCCTTCTCCTTTACCACATCCTCCTCATCCCCCTCCTCCACATCCTCCTCCTCCACCTCCTCCTCATCCTCCTCCTCCTCCACCTTCTCCTCCCCCTTCTCCTTTACCACCTCCTCCTCATCCCCCTCCTACACATCCTCCTCCTTCACCTCCTCATACACATCATCCTCCCCCATTCTCATCCACCTCCTCCTCCACCTTCTCCTCCCCCTTCTCATTTACCACATCCTCCTCCTCCCCCTCCTCCACCTCCTCATCCTTCACCTCCCCCTCCTCCACTTCCTCATCATCATCCCCCTTCTCCTCCACCTCCTCCTCCTCCTCCTCATCCCCCTCATCCACCTCCTCCTCCTCCCCCTCCTCCACCTCATCCTCCTCCTCCCCCTTATCATCCACCTCCTCCTCCCCCTTCTCCTCCACCTCCTCCACCTCCCCCTCATCCACCTCATCATCCTACTCCCCCTTCTCCTCCTCCTCCACCACCTCCTCCTCCTCATCCTCCACCACATCCTCCTCCTCATCCTACACCTCCTCCTCCTCATCCTCCTCCTCCTCCTCCTCCTCCTCATCATCCTCCTCCTCCTCATCATCCCCCTTCTCCACATCCTCCTACTCCACCCCCTTATCATCCACCACCACCTCCACCTCCTCCTCCCCCTTCTCATCCACCTCCTCATCTTCCTCCTCCACCACCTCCTCATCCTCATCATCCACCTCCTCCTCATCCTCCTCCTCCTCCTCCTCAGCATCCTCCTCATCCTCCTCATCTTCATCATCCTCCTCCTCCTCCACCTCCCCCTCCTCCTTTACCACCTCCTCCTCCTTCCCCTCCTCCTCCACATCCCCCTCATCCTCCTCATCCTCCTCCCCCTTCTCCTCCTCCTCCTCCTCCTCCACCACCTCCCTCTCCTCCTCCTCCTCCTCCTCCACCACCTCCTCATCCACCACCTCCTCATCCTCCACCTCTTCCACCTCCTCCTCCTCCTCCCCCTTCTCATCCTCCAACTCCAACACCTCATCATCCTCCACCTCCCCCTCCTCCACCTCCTCCTCCTCCTCCCCCTCCTCCTCATCATCCTCCTCCTCCACCTTCTCCTTTACCACATCCTCCTCATCCCCCTCCTCCACATCCTCCTCCTCCACCTCCTCCTCATCATCCTCCTCCTCCACCTCCTCCTCATCCTCCTCCTCCTCCACCTTCTCCTCCCCCTTCTCCTTTACCACATCCTCCTCATCCCCCTCCTCCACATCCTCCTCCTCCACCTCCTCCTCATCCTCCTCCTCCTCCACCTTCTCCTCCCCCTTCTCCTTTACCACCTCCTCCTCATCCCCCTCCTACACATCCTCCTCCTTCACCTCCTCATACACATCCTCCTCCTCCCCCATTCTCATCCACCTCCTCATCCACCTTCTCCTCCCCCTTCTCATTTACCACCTCCTCCTCCTCCCCCTCCTCCACCTCCTCCTCCTTCACCTCCCCCTCCTCCTCATCATCCCCCTTCTCCTCCACCTCCTCCTCCTCCTCCTCATCCCCCTCATCCACCTCCTCCTCCTCCCCCTCCTCCACCTCATCCTCCTCCTCCCCCTTATCATCCACCTACTCCTCCCCCTTCTCATCCACCTCCTCCACCTCCCCCTCATCCACATCATCATCCTCCTCCCCCTTCTCCTCCTCCTCCACCACCTCCTCCTCCTCATCCTCCACCTCCTCCTCATCCTCCTCCTCCTCCTCCTCCTCATCATCTTCCTCCTCCTCATACTCCCCCTTCTCCACATCCTCCTACTCCACCCCCTTATCATCCACCACCACCTCCACCTCATCCTCCCCCTTCTCATCCACCTCCTCATCTTCCTCCTCCACCACCTCCTCATCCTCATCATCCACCTCCTCCTCCTCCTCATCCTCATCCTCCTCCTCCTCCTCCTCAGCATCCTCCTCATCCTCCTCATCTTCATCATCCTCCTCATCCTCCACCTCCCCCTCCTCATTTACCACCTCCTCCTCCTCCCCCTCCTCCTCCACCTCCTCCTCCCCCACATCCCCCTCATCCACCTACTCCTCCTCATCCCCCTTCTCCTCCACATCCTCCTCCTCATCCTCCTCCTCCTCCTCCTCCTCCTCCTCCTCCTCCTCCTCCTCATCATCATCCACCTCCTCCTCCTCCTCATCCTCCTCCTACACCACCTCATCTACCACCTCCTCCTCCTACACCACCTCATCATCCTCCTCCACCACCTCCACCTCATCCTCCTCCTCCTACACCTCATCCACCACCTCCTCCTCCTACACCACCTCCTCCTCTTCCTCCACCTCCTCCTCCTCCTCCTACACCTCATACACCTCCTCCTCCTCCTCCTCCTCCTCCTCCTCCTCCTCCTCCTCCTCCACCTTCTCCGTCTAGGACAGGGAGGTGATCTAATGGTAGTAATGGAAGGAGAACAGCTGCAGCAGTGAGAAGAGGCACAGTCCATGTGTGGTTTCTGCCGTGGCATCAGTCACTTCCACCTCGATGGAGACAGCAGGGACACTGATGTCCTGAGGCCGCTGGAGCTGTTGTGATACGAGGAGGATGTGATAGTGGGTGTGTGATTGTGTGTGTGTGTGTGTGTGTGTGTGTGTGTGTGTGTGTGTGTGTGTGTGTGTGTGTGTGTGTGTGTGATTGTCTGTGTGCGTCTGATTGTGTGTGTGTGTATGTGAGATTGTCTGTGTGTATGTGCATGTGTGCGTACGAGTGTGTGTGACTGCATGTGTGCATGACTGCACCTGTCTGCGTGTGTGCGTGCGTGTGTGCGTGCGTGTGTGTGTGTGTGCGTGTGTGTGTGTGTGTGTGTATGTGCGTGTGTGCGTGCGTGTGGGTGTGTGTGTGTGTGCGTGTGTGCGTGTGTGTGTGTGTGGAATCAATACATGGTAGCAATAGGTGTCAAAGTAATGTACAACAGTGTGGGTGAATTGAAATGATTGATCAATTTATCACGACGCAGCCCACTGAATGTACACTCCATATTTATACTGGCTTCCAGTAAATAATTCATTTCTAGCTAGAAATGTATCTCACATCGACCTCTAGACAATGCTTTGTGTTGCATTTCGTTTCAATATTTTATTCTACTTTGTCTGATGTGTCAAGAGAGGTCTGGTGGAGAAATGCACGGTATAACGAGATACTAAACTAAACAAAGTAATAGTACTTTGGCACAAAAAACTCGGCACAGAGAATCATCGGCTGCCCCATCCCCCTCCCTGAAGGACTTACACAACTCACGCTGCCTCAACAGAGCGCAAAAAACAGACACAAAGGACCGCTCACACCCTGGCGTCCACCTGTTGGACCTGTTGCCATCAGGGCAGGCATTACAGGTGCGTCAGAGCAGAACAAACAGGCTCAGAGACAGTTTCTTCCCCAGAAACATCACCACCCAGAACTCTAACGTGATGCACTAATAACTCACCTCCCCCCTCCTCCTCCTCCCACACTGTGCAACATCCTGATGTGCAATATCCACAGTGCAATACCCACCCACTACCGTCTGACACTGTGTGATTGTTGTTTGTGTATTGTTATTCTGTATATTGTTGTTATTTTGTATATTGTACAGGACTGTAACATTGTCTTATTGTATAGTATTTAATGTTTCTTTTTTTTATTCACTTTTTCTCCTCCTATTTTTCTTGTATTTTCCTCCCATCCCAATTTAGTTGTCATGCCAATTCCCCCGCCCCTTCCTGGCCGTTGCGCACATCTGCCCCCTACTGGTCGGTCTAGGGAGCCCTGAAGTCTATCACATGCTTCCTCCGATACATAGGAGACGACCTGTAGGAGTCGCTGTTTACAACGACCAGAATACCACCCCACCGGCTTCCCTCCCGCTGACTCTGCCAATCGAGCCAGTATGACGACCGGCCAAGCCGGAGGCAACGCTGACAGCCGGATTCAATACCAGTGTATCTGCGCTGGTAGACAGACGCTTAGTCCGCTGCGCTACCCAGCCGCCTAGTATCTAATGTTTCTGTATAGCATTTTATTACTTGTGATTTTATTACTGCACCTTAAGTTTGAGTCCCAAATCTCGTTGTATGCAAATATAATGACAATAAAGTACAATGTAATCTAATCTAATCTAATCAAATCTAAAGTAAACACGGTGCAACACAGAGCGGTGGCCCTTTGTCTAGGAGTTGCTGATGAATTATAGATTATACCTTTAAAGCCCCAATCCAATTTATTTTTCATCACTGCTCTGAAAAACAGCTTTTTCCTTTGATGCCTCCGACACCTGGAACGCCCTCCGACTGACTCTGAAGCTGGAGGTTCTTCCTTCTCGTGCTGCATCTAAAAGTACTGTGTCGACTTGTAATGCCTCTTTTCCATTGCATGGTACCTACTCGACTCTACCCTACTCTACTCTACTCGCTTTAGGTACCTGGTACTTCGTTCCTTTTCCACTGCCGGTACTAAAATAAAGTACTCAGTTTGTCTCCGTGTGGGGAGGCGGGGCTGCTGGTGTACAGCTGAGAGCTCCATAGCTCTGTGAGAGCTCCAGCATAGCTATGTTCGTGAGCTAGGCGCAAGCCAGAGTAAAACACAGTTTTCAATCAATCAATCAATAACAACATTAACAAGACTCTCGTTGTGTCTATTTGATAACGCTAACGTTACCTCTCATTGTGTCTATTCTACAAGTTAGCTAGGCTGTCTATGCTAACGTTAACGTTAGCATTAGCATTAGGCTAACAACAAAGCTGTAACGTTACCAGTCTCGCGTCTATTTGCTAACGTTAGCATTAGGTAATAACCGGTTTAAAATGGATGGTGATTACCTCACGTTGTGTCTATTCTACTAGCATTAACGTTACTCATACAAACAATCAATAGCGAGTTATATTGATCACGCTATGTACGATAGCCATGCTAAAACGCTAGCACAACATTAGCACCTAACCTAACAACAAGCTTAAGCCTTAACAAGTCAGCGATTTTTTTGCGAGACTAAACTCTTCACTCTGTGGCAAATTGTGTTGATGTCGGTTTTGTTTAATCAATAAATGAGGCAGAATACACAGTGACTGTATCCTTTGTTTATTGCACTTGTGCCTGCTGCAAACATAATGAAATCCTATACGAGACATTAAATATGGCAGCTTTTTGTTTTCGTTCAGACTCTCCAACGAGTGACGCGTCACTCTTCTGACCAATCAGTGGTCTGCAGTGTTTCACGTGACTTTTCTGGTACCAGTTCTACTCGCTTGGCACGCGCTTGGAACCTCGACAGAGCAGGGACTAAAAAAGCACCCAAAAAGTACCCAAAAAGTACCTGGTACCAGGTACTTTGGTAATGGAAAACCGAAAATGCCGAGTAGAGTAGAGTCGAGTAGGTACCATGCAGTGGAAAAGGGGCATAACTGTCTTAGCTGATTTTGTATTGTGCCTAATCCTACACAGTATATATGAAATCGCTGATAAACGATGTCTTGTTTTGTAAACTCGTCGTCGCTGTAAAATAATCCATGTCTTACGAGATGAAATAAAGGTTTGAAAACGAAATATAAATGTGAGGTATGTTGTTGTAACGCTCCTGAATCTGTAGGCTGTATGCTGCATGGAACTTCCATTTAAATGATACCATATTCTTTCTCATCAGCAACAGGGAGTCAGTCAGTCAGTCAGTTAGGGACGTCCGCTACGTTATAGTGAAAGGCTTGCTTCTGGATGACGCTCCTGAGGTTATGCTTTATATACAGTTAGGGACGTCCGCTACATTATAGTGAAAGGCTTGCTTCTGGATGACGCTCCTGAGATGATGCTTTATATACAGTTAGGGACGTCCGCTACATTATAGTGAAAGGCTTGCTTCTGGATGACGCTCCTGAGATGATGCTTTATATACAGTTAGGGACGTCCGCTACATTATAGTGAAAGGCTTGCTTCTGGATGACGCTCCTGAGATGATGCTTTATATACAGTTAGGGACGTCCGCTACATTATAGTGAAAGGCTTGCTTCTGGATGACGCTCCTGAGATGATGCTTTATATACAGTTAGGGACGTCCGCTACATTATAGTGAAAGGCTTGCTTCTGGATGACGCTCCTGAGATGATGCTTTATATACAGTTAGGGACGTCCGCTACATTATAGTGAAAGGCTTGCTTCTGGATGACGCTCCTGAGATGATGCTTTATATACAGTTAGGGACGTCCGCTACATTATAGTGAAAGGCTTGCTTCTGGATGACGCTCCTGAGATGATGCTTTATATACAGTTAGGGACGTCCGCTACATTATAGTGAAAGGCTTGCTTCTGGATGACGCTCCTGAGATGATGCTTTATATACAGTTAGGGACGTCCGCTACATTATAGTGAAAGGCTTGCTTCTGGATGACGCTCCTGAGATGATGCTTTATATACAGTAAAAAGTTAAAAAGAATAAAGACCCAACACTATAGAAAATATACAAAACTAAAATGCACAAAATTGTAGAGTGGTATTGCAAATATTTTAGTAATAAATAGATACAATATGGCGTAGTGTTAAAAAGTGTTCAAAGTGTCTAAGGTGAGTGTGTGTGCGTGTGCATGTTGTGTGTGTGCATGTTGTGTGCAATGCATGTAGAATGGATGAGTTAGGGTTAGTTAGTCCCATTAGAGGGTACATGTCCTTCTCTCGCCCACTCATCCTCTCCCTTTCCTCTCTCTCTATCGCTCCTGCCTGCTTTCCTTCTCTCGCCCACTCCTCTCTCTCTCTCTGGTTTGTATGTGTGCTGAAGGAACATTTTGGGGTTTGTTGGGGTGCGTGTGTGTGTGTGTGTGTGTGTGTGTGTGTGTGTGTGTGTGTGTGTGTGTGTGTGTGTGTGTGTGTGTGTGTGTGTGTGTGTGTGTGTGTGTGTGTGTGTGTGTGTGTGTGTGTGTGTGTGTGTGTGTGTGTGTGTGTGTGTGTGTGTGTGTGTGTGTGTGTGCAGGTGAGCGGGCGTGTGCGGGTGTTGGTTTTATGAAGATGCCGTGATATTTTTGTGTCTCTACTGACTGTTTTTTAGTCGAGATGTTTTAATAAAGAATATCAAAAGTCAAAGTATCTATCTCTCTCTTTCTCTCTATCTCTATATATATATGTATATCTCTCTTTCTCTATCTCTCTCTCTCTCTATACAGTATATATCTCTCTATCTCTCTCTCTCTCTCTCTCTCTCTCTCTCTCTCTCTATCTCTCTCTCTCTCTCTCTCTCGCAAAAGTATCCAACCTAGTTATTATTTATTTAAAATGGTTTGTTCATTGCTTTTGTTCATCACATTTATACCCTAAAATAGACAATAGTGAGTTTTCCATTGTTGACAATAGTGAGTTTTCCATTGTTGTTCTACAGTACAGTATGATCTACGTAGAAGTTGAATACATTTCCTACCTCATATATATATATATATTATAAACCTCATAACCTCATACAATATAACCCGGCTCATACTGTATATAAATCAGTTTTCGCCGTTTGCTTTTTCTACGCTCTCACTTTCAGTTTTGGTGAAGGCATAACAAGTCCCAACCACCTTTGATTGACAGGCGGTTAAGCCTGTTACTATTTCGAGGGAGGGGTTGTGTTGTAGAAGACCAAATCAAATTCAGGCATAAGGGCCGTGGTTACACGCATAGGTGGCCTCAGCTTCATGTTTCCCCCGTTTCACCTGACAGCTACAGTAGCAGGGCCTCGGATAACTGATGCATGGTGGAAACGCTTGAACAGGCACATCACCAACACAGGTGTGTTTACTGACGTTTTGCGTTTATCTCCTTGTAGAACAAACCTACAGCTCCTGACATAAACCACGTAAATATCCAGGGTCTCGTTGTCAAAGTTCCCTCAGGATAATTAAAGTATTTCTATTCTAGTATTTCTTTTTTTTGTATCCACTTTTTCCTCCTCCTGTTTTTCTGTATTTTTCTCCCATCCCAATTTAGTCGTTATGCCAATTCCCCCCTCCCATTACTGGTTGTTGCGCGCATTTGCCCCCTACTTGCCGGTCTAGGGAGCCCTGAAGTCTATCAGATGCTTCCTCTGATACATAGGAGACAGCCAGCAGCATCTTTCCACCTGACAGCGAGGACTCTCACTGGGGGAGCGTAACGCGTGGGAGGCTCACACTACTTCCCCCAGTTCCCTCCCTCGCTGTGCAGGCACCCTGACCGACCTGTAGGAGTCGGTGTTTACAACGACCAGAATACCACCCCACCGGCTTCCCTCCCGCTGACTCTGCCAATTGAGCCAGTATGACGGCCGGCCAAGCCGGAGGCAACGCTGACAGCCGGATTCGATACCAGTGTATCTCGTGTTGGTGATGAGCGCTATTCTAGTATTTCTAGTGTATAGTTGAGCTGCATCGCGGTGAGTTTGGCACAGTGGCTACAGCAGCTTCCCGCCGTATGTGCAAATGTGCCTAAAACATGATGATATAAATGTTCTTTTTTTCATTGGCTTCCTGTTATGATTCTGGGTGAGGTGGAAT
>NW_028171685.1:51854-84354 GCF_963971535.1 Notolepis coatsorum
ATATCTACCCATTATTTATTATTTGTATCTTACTTTATATCTTTTTTTTCTTTTCACAGAAGTGCATCTTTGCTTTAAATTTTTTACATTGTCATTTCTTGATTATATGTATTATTATTTGAAATAAATTATACATTCATATATATATATATACATATATACATACATAAATACATACATACATACATACATACATACATACATACATACATACATACATACATACATACATACATACATACACACACACACACACACACACACACACACACACACACACACACACACACACACACACACACACACACACACACACACACACACACACACACACACACACACACACACACACACACACACACACACACACACACACACACACACACACACACACACACACACACACACACACACACTGTACAGCTGCGCCCTCAAAGTCCATTAGTCAATTAACTGGAGTTGGTCAACCATGATGTTATTTGTCAATTAACTGGATTTGATCAACCAACATTATTATTATTATTATTATTATTATTATTATTATTATTATTATTATTATTATTATTATTATTATTATTATTATTATTATTATTATTATTATTATTATTATTATTATTATTATTATTATTATTATTATTGTTATTATTATTATTATTATTATTATTATTATTATTATTATTATTATTATTATTATTATTATTATTATTATTATTATTATTATTATTATTATTATTATTATTATTATTATTATTATTATTATTATTATTATTATTATTATTATTATTATTATTATTATTATAAGTTATTAGTCAATTTGAAAGAGGATCTGCATGATTGCATGTGGAAAACTAAAATGTTGTAAAATGTTGTAAATGTAAAGATTGATAGTATATTATTAATCCCTTTGAAGTACAATTACAAGTCAACCCGTTTGGGTAATAGCTGCTGAGTGGAGCTCGTCTCCTGTGGTGGTTCTCCCTGCTCTCTTCATGGGGTCAACAAAACGCACGTCTCGGTCATCAACACATCTTCATGCGTCGATATAATATCAGACCCACTTACTTTGAAGGTCCGCTCTCAAGTCTCGCCGATGAGCAGATGGCACCGGCCCTGCTTCAGTGAATTAATTAACTGATGCCGCTCCATGTGGTAAAGTGTACACTTTCACACCAGCCAATTTAATACCCGTGAAAATGTCAGACGAACGTGAAACGATGCTTGGTCGGCATAATGACTTTAATGGTATGCAGGGCTTCAAATGAAGACCAAAATGTGGGTGAAACTACGCAGAGTAGGACCTTTTAACCAGCCTTGTCGTTGCGTGATGTTTTTTGACACCACTTCAGATGAAACGTCTATTAAAAGCCATTTCTCTACGAGAACAATAGCTATGATAATTGTTCCCCGACTCTAATTACGAGTAATATGGAGGAGTTCAGGTTTCACGTTTCTTCATTAGTCATAAGTAGGTTAACACAAGGTCAACGGTACAATGACATACCCCCCCAACCCCACCTACCAACCTCCTCCAATGTACAGTTTCTTCGTCAAATGTATATACTCTCTTTTTTAGACTCTTTTAGTATCACAAACAGTAACTGTATTTGTAAATCTGGTATGTCATAAATGTATATATGTAGCAGTACTGTCTATCTGTATGTCATGTGTGTCATATATGTTATGATGAATTGAAAATGGGGGACCCTGATGTAAACAAGACGAAAGTCTTTCTCTGGTCTGCATCCCCTTAACAATTGTGTGTATTGAGCCGTACTGTATTGTACCCATTCTGCAATCTGTTAATAAAATGTTCAATCAATCAATCAATCAATCAAACATTTGCTGGGTGAGGAGATAGCAGGTCAGCTCAGCAGTAAGAATAAAATAAAATAAACATGGAATAATATAAGAGCTACCACAGACACATATATGGAAATTAGTATTTGTGTGTACAGGTAAAAGTGACAAGTGTATAATACAACAGCGTTGCACAAATGGATCAGCCTTGGCTATACCTGGCTTCATAATAAGGCCTGGATGTACTGCATCATAGTCAACCCTATGACTGCTGGCTTCATCAGGCTTGAATGTACTGCATCATAGTCAACCCTATGACTGCTGGCTTCATCAGGCTTGAATGTACTGCATCATAGTCAACCCTATGACTGCTGGCTTCATAAGGCCTGGATGTACTGCATCATAGTCAACCCTATGACTGCTGGCTTCATCAGGCTTGAATGTACTGCATCATAGTCAACCCTATGACTGCTGGCTTCATCAGGCTTGAATGTACTGCATCATAGTCAACCCTATGACTGCTGGCTTCATAAGGCCTGGATGTACTGCATCATAGTCAACCCTATGACTGCTGGCTTCATAAGGCCTGGATGTACTGCATCATAGTCAACCCTATGACTGCTGGCTTCATCAGGCTTGAATGAATCCAATCATCCTATTACTGCTGGCCGCGTCAGGGCTGAGCACGTCCAGTCGACGCCGGGCCCCATGCGGTGCCGAGGACCGCTGTAGGCTACGGGAGCTGGATCCCTACCTGCAGGGACACTTTCACTGTTCCTCTGAAACCCAAAAGGGCCAGCAGCCTGTGTTCCTCTGATTGACTGACTAAATCACAGAGTCAGCGTTCTGTGTCCCCAAAAGTCCCAGAGATACTCAAATCGGCAGGTGGGCTCCTGTGGTGTGCCGCGCTGCTCGTTGGCCAGGCGGTGGCGCTGTGACAAATCGTCAAACCTAAAAGAAATAAGGCCGTAACTGCCCACAGCACAAGTCTGATAGATGCTAAACGTTGTACACATAGAAGACACGTGTCCTGACTTCAACTGTGCCTCTGGGGAAATCAATGTCCTACGTACTCAGAGTAAACACATCTCTTTTCCAGGCGCCGCCGAGTCGGAAGAGTTCATCTGTGTAATTCATCTATGCATCTGTGTAATTCATCTGTGTAATTCATCTCTTCATCTGTGTAATTCATCTGTGTAATTCATCTGTGTAATTAATCTATTCATCTGTGTAATTAATCTGTGTAATTCATCTATTCATCTGTGTAATTCATCTCTTCATCTGTGTAATTCATCTGTGTAATTCATCTGTGTAATTAATCTATTCATCTGTGTAATTAATCTGTGTAATTCATCTATTCATCTGTGTAATTCATCTGTGTAATTCATCTATTCATCTGTGTAATTCATCTGTGTATTTCATCTATTCATCTGTGTAATTCATCCGTGTATTTCATCTATTCATCTGTGTAATTCATCTGTGTAATTCATCTATTCATCTGTGTAATTCATCTGTGTAATTCATCTATTCATCTGTGTAATTCATCTGTGTAATTCATCTATTCATCTGTGTAATTCATCTGTGTAATTCATCTATTCATCTGTGTAATTCATCTGTGTAATTCATCTGTGTAATTCATCTGTGTAATTCATCTGTTCATCTGTGTAATTCATCTGTGTAATTCATCTGTGTAATTCATCTGTGTAATTCATCTATTCATCTGTGTAATTAATCTGTGTAATTCATCTATTCATCTGTGTAATTCATCTGTGTAATTCATCTGTGTAATTCATCTATTCATCTGTGTAATTCATCTGTGTAATTCATCTGTGTAATTCATCTGTGTAATTAATCTGTGTAATTCATCTGTGTAATTCATCTATTCATCTGTGTAATTCATCTGTGTAATTCATCTATTCATCTGTGTAATTCATCTGTGTAATTCATCTGTGTAATTCATCTATTCATCTGTGTAATTCATCTGTGTAATTCATCTCTTCATCTGTGTAATTCATCTGTGTATTTCAAAAAAGACTTGCACCACTGTATCAGCTCCCAATATCACACTTACAGTACTATCACATTTAAAAGTCTACAATGTTTGATACTCATCACGTGTACCAATGACACTCACCGAAATGGTGCCGGTCCAATCAGCTTTGGATTCTGATTAGAGTCTATGAGCGACCGTGGCAAGAGGCAGCGGTGCATGAAAATAACACATTCTTAGAAAGTGCACGTTAACGAGGCGAGCGTGCACATGGGACCGGAGTGAAAGACCACGCATCAGTGGAGTCGTGTCGTCCCATCATATGATGAATCTATAAATCAACCTGGCATCGGTTTTCTTGAAGCCTAGGTTATGAATGAATGATGAATGAAAAAGTTTATTCTCCATATTTCTCCAAACAACTCGCGATATCTTGTTCCGTCGAACCAAACAATCATAACAACAAAAGAAAAAAAACATTAAAAGAAAAACATTAAAAAAGGAAAAAAATAAGGAATTATAAACAAAAGGTCAAGAGCAATGTGTTTGGTCAGAAGACATGTCCAAAAAAGGAGTAGAGGGAAGCTAAGCTGATTGATCCCTACCCCCTTACATTTATATTTGTTCTTCCATTAATTTGACTAGATATACAATAATTTAGTGTATTACAATATAGAATACGTTTACTTATATTATCAACACACCGCTTGTGTGGACGGTCGCTCAAAAGGTGATTACAGGGTTCAAGGCAATGTAGGAACATCTAGGACTGAGAGTGTTCAGCGACATTCAACTACATTTACATTCACCTACATTTAGTCATTTAGCGGACGCTTTTATCCAAAGCGACTTACAAGTTCTGTATGGCGGGCGGCTAAGTGGCGCAGTGGGCAAGGCGCTCGCCACTAACGCAGGAGACGCTGGGTTCGAGCCCAGCTCTCGGCGTTGCTACCGGCTTGGCTGGTCGTTCATACTAACACAGTTGGCAGTGTTAGAGGGTGGGAAAGCCGGTGGGTGGGGATTGGACGTTGTGGACAGCGACTCCTACAGGTCGGTTGGTGCGCCTGTACAGCAGAATCAGGAAGCCACGGGGGTAGTGTGAGCCTCCCACGCAGGGAGCGAAATTAACTTTTTGACTCACCGGCCAGTGGCGGGTAGATGGGAAGAATCTACCCGCCAAGCATATTTCTTACCCGCCAACTTTTTTTTGATAAATTTTTTTTTTATTATTATTTTATATAGATTTTTTTTTTAATAAAATATATATATTATATAATCATACTTGTGATTGTGTTATCTGTGAGACATCGCCACCTCACTGTCTGCAAACAGCTCCACTGTCTGTGTGTATACTCGAGTGGCCTCCAGCTCCAGCAAGGATTCTCCGGGGGAGCAGCTGGACCCTAAACGCTACATTCAGCATGCAAAAGAATTCTCCGGCGCTGCACCTGGACCCTAGTCAGCAGCCCTCACTCATGCGATGTAAACCAGGGACTCGAATACGCATGTTGTAATGTTGTTGTAGGACATTGATGCCAAGAGCTATCTGTAGCTACTGCTGACGTAGATTCTCTGTCTCTATGTCTCTCTCTCTCTCTCTCTCTCTCTCTCTCTCTCTCTCTCTCTCTCTCTCTCTCTCTCTCTCTCTCTCTCTCTCTCTCTCTGTCTCTGTTAGTCTAATAGGCTACTATATTACTAGGCCAATAGGCTGCTCTTGCTTACGTAACACATCTGTCCTAGAGTTTAACTCAATATTATTGATGACAGTCAAAGACAATACATAATATGACGGGTCAAAGGTCAGGACAGTACCGTCTATCCCTCTACGGTGTGTGTGTGTGTGTGTATGTGCGTCCGTGTGTGGTTGTGTCGGGATTCATACACCTATACTGTCAGCTGTCAAAGAGGGACACTTAGAATCCATGTGCGTCCGTCTTATTATAATAATAGTCTGGCTCAGTGAGAATCGTACGTTTCCTGAACACGTCTTGCAGAGGGGGAGAGAGAGGAGGAATGACAATTCCCACAACACAATTGCAACTTTCATCCGGTCAATGACTCATATCCTCAACTCTTTATTGTAGGTAGTGTATATATTAAGTTCACCTCTGTAATATACCCAGTTCATACGGATGACAGGATAGATACAGTAGGGACTGTACTGTAATAAAGATACTGTACCATCTGCCTGAGCCTGAGCCTTATATAGATGGAAGGAAACCACTAATCACACACACACACACATGCAGAGAGAGAGAGAGCGAGAACATGACACTAGAGAGAGACACTAGAGAGAGAGACACTAGAGAGAGGCACTAGAGAGACAGACACTAGAGAGATACTAGAGAGAGACACTAGAGAGAGACACTAGAGAGACACTAGAGAGAGGCACTAGAGAGACAGACCCTAGAGAGACATTAGGGAGAGACACTAGAGGCAAACACTAGAGAGAGAGTCAATAGAGAGACACTAGAGAGAGTCACTAGAGAGACAGACCCTAGAGAGACACTAGAGAGAGGCACTAGAGAGACAGATACTAGAGAGAGAGACACTAGAGAGAGACACTAGAGAGACACTAGAGAGAGGCACTAGAGAGACAGACCCTAGAGAGACATTAGAGAGAGACCCTAGAGTCAAACACTAGAGAGACAGATACTAGAGAGAGACTAGAGAGAGACACTAGAGAGACACTAGAGAGACACTAGAGAGAGAGACAATATAGAGAGACACTAGATATACACTAGAGAGAGGCACTAGAGAGACAGACACTAGAGAGAGAGAGACACTAGAGAGAGAAACACTAAAGAGACACTAGAGAGACACTAGAGAGAGAGACACTAGAGAGAGACACTAGAGAGAGAGACACTAGAGAGAGAGAGAGAGAGATAGACAGAGAAACAGAGAGAGACAGAGAGAGAGAGACAGAGAGAGAGAGAGAGAGAGAGAGAGAGAGAGAGTTAGACAGATAGAGAGAGACAGAGAGACAGAGAGAGAGAGACAGAGAGAGAGAGAGAGAACCTACGTCACATGCACACACGACACACCCCTCATAAATCAACGTCACAATTTCATTCTAGTAATGAAACCCTTACTAGCTTCATGTGGGGATACTGTGATTGAACTTGCAAATCCCTCCCCTTTTCCTCCTCTCGTCCAATGTCCTGTCTCCTGCTGTGCCACATGTCCTTCCCCCCTCCTAGGCCCTCCCCCACCCCTCCCTGTGCGCGCAAGGCGGCGGCCGGCCATAGATTGATGGGGGGGCAGGCCCCGGGCCCTAGAGACGTTGATTTATGAGGGGTGTGTCGTGTGTGCATGTGACGTAGGTTCTCTCTCTCTCTCTCTGTCTCTCTCTCTCTGTCTCTCTGTCAATCTATGGCCGGCCGCCGCCTTGCGCGCACAGGGAGGGGTGGGGGAGGGCCTAGGAGGGGGGAAGGACATGTGGCACAGCAGGAGACAGGACATTGGACGAGAGGAGGAAAAGGGGAGGGATTTGCAAGTTCAATCACAGTATCCCCACATGAAGCTAGTAAGGGTTTCATTACTAGAATGAAATTGTGACGTTGATTTATGAGGGGTGGAATGTTCTCTTTGACTGTGTGTGTGTTAGTAGTGGTGTTGTAGCTTGTGGCCACTGCCTTCCATCTATATAAGGCTCAGGCAGACGTGGACACTGCACCACTCCTGAAGACTGTCTATGGTTAGTTTATGTAAGATGGCAGATGTCTTCTAATATGACCTCTTTGACATGCTGACGTGGCCTTATTAAATGAATGTTATTGTGAATAGGATACAGACGAATACCTTTGCGTTAATTATTCTTAATTGAAGGACAATGACATATTTATGCAGCCCATTACGGTGTGTGATTTTACATTATTATATTGCCATCTTGGGTCCTGTAATCTGATATGGCCCTCTTTGACATGCTGACATGTCTTATTAAATGACCCTTATTGTGAATAAGATACAGACGAATACCTTGGCGTTTAATTATTCTTTATTGAATGACAATGACATATTTAGGTATCACATTACATTGTATGATGTTACATTAATATGTTGCCATCTTGGGTCCTGTGATTTGATCCCTCTTCCAGTATTGTGCGTTCTGGGCGACGACAGAGGGGGTGATACCGCCTGCAACTAGGTTCAGACCCCCCGGGCCCGGGGCATTGGAAATGTACCCTGCCCAGTTCTGTCTTGTGTGAGGCGTCTTCTTAATCTTCCATAATATGGATACCTTTACTGTGCAGCTGACAGTTTGTGTTATCTCAGACATACCATCAACACCTAAGGTGGGGAGAACCCGAAAGAATACCTGTGGAGGCGGGCGTCTACATACTGGAACCCCCAGATTGGAACATGTTACGTCACTGTTGGCAGGGGCCGGTTTGAATATAGGTCTGTTCAGGTCTATCTCTCTGGTATCGGTATTGCCCACTCTACCTCTTGCACCGTCGCTATCCGCTGACCCATACGTCTTTACCTCGTCCTTACCGGCTACCTTTTGTACCCTAATTGCTTGGGTGAGCCCTGCATGATGTGAGATACGTCCCGAGAATGTTGGATCTAATTTGTATAGTGCGCTCGTACTATTGTTGTTACGTTCATTCATCAGAAGCGTGGTGTTCTCAAATAGCATGGGGAACGTGTTCTCTGCTTCTAACTCTCCGACGACAGCGGTCCCTGTGCCCATCATGCCAATGCACTCTGAGGGATTAGCCCTTCCCGGTAGAAAGGAGCATAGCTTCTGAGGATCCTCTGTCATGATTCTATTGAGGTCGTCACTATTACATCTGTAGGCGTAATCAGGCTGCCATGGTGGTGTGGTATAAATGTTGTTCTGAACCCATTCACATTCCAGACCGTACCTCACCTTGATGTTCCCCTGCTGGTTGATAGCCTCCACTACACCTGCCTCTATCACTGGCACACTACAATCCATCTGGCCGGCCTTCATAGATGTAATGGGAGAATTCCACCACACGTTAAACATCCTTTTGGGTGGCGCTTGTATGATGTTATCGGCCCAGTTCATTTTCTTGTCCCATTCCTTGTTATGCGAGTCATATTCCATCTGATATCCTGTCATGACAAAGGGGAATTCGTCATTAGTCCTCCTGGCAACGGCGATGAGACCCGTAGGCATAGGGGTTGTAACCTTGGTTCCACCTATGTTGGTCTCCGTCACGCACTGGAAGTTTGCATACTCTGCTTCCACTATCATAGGCTTGTAACAGTCATAGTCCATTAATAGCCTTTGTAGATCATTGGGCTGCCACTGTCCCTTCATGCTGTTATAGTCCGCATAGTACCAGTCATACTTCACAGATCCCTGTGTATGTACGGCTCCATTGGGCTGTTTGGGGACGGTGTTTGATTTCCATGACTGCATCGTGCTTTCATTTAAGAGTCTTTCATTGTGGAAGAAGAACCTCCTTGTGGATGTTGTGATCACATGTCCATCTCTCTCATTCCATATAGCCCGATTTACAATCAGGACCGGAGGTGGTATCGCACCTCCACCTCCTGCCGGTTCACCTACCGGTCCCCCTGCTGGATATGGGGCAACGTCAACAACATCCGTACCCTTGGGCCCGGTATCGACCTGAGTAATATCCATTTTGATTACACCATCGGTCGACTGAGGGGTCTGAGATATTGCCGTTTCTTCATGTCCTACCGTCTCACCGCGTATCCTTTCGTAGGATGTCCGGGTGTGTCTGGCGGGATCCTCCTCTTCTCCCCTCCTCCAATTGGACTATCCTGTAAAGTGGGATGGCCGGTGGAATGTATCGTGTCTTCTAAACTCCCTGCCACTGTAGGGAGTATCCCCGCCTCCCCTAGCCTTATATGGTTTCCTCCTCCAATTGGCCTATCCTCTACAGTGGGACGGTCGGTGGAATGTATCATGTCTTCTAAGATCCCGGACACTAAAGGAAGTATCCCGCAACTCCTATCTTTATACGGTTCCTCCCTGCGATTGGCCTATCCTGTACAGGGTGACGGCCGGTGGAATGTATCATGACTTCTAAACTATCTTAAAAACGATCACCCAACAGAGAACCATGATAGTCAAAAACAGTACACTATTGATGATGAATGTAACAGTATGATATAATTATATCACACAAAACAGAACTGGGCAGGGTACATTTCCAATGCCCCAGGCCCGGGGGGTCTGAACCTAGTTGCAGGCGGTATCACCCCCTCTGTCGTCGCCCAGAACGCACAATACTGGAAGAGGGATCAAATCACAGGACCCAAGATGGCAACATATTAATGTAACATCATACAATGTAATGTGATACCTAAATATGTCATTGTCATTCAATAAAGAATAATTAACGCAAAGGTATTCGTCTGTATCCTATTCACAATAACATTCATTTAATAAGGCCACGTCAGCATGTCAAAGAGGTCATATTAGAAGACATCTGCCATCTTACATAAACTAACCATAGACAGTCTTCAGGAGTGGTGCAGTGTCCACGTCTGCCTGAGCCTTATATAGATGGAAGGCAGTGGCCACAAGCTACAACACCACTAATAACACACACACAGTCAAAGAGAACATTCCACCCCTCATAAATCAACGTCACAATTTCATTCTAGTAATGAAACCCTTACTAGCTTCATGTGGGGATACTGTGATTGAACTTGCAAATCCCTCCCCTTTTCCTCCTCTCGTCCAATGTCCTGTCTCCTGCTGTGCCACATGTCCTTCCCCCCTCCTAGGCCCTCCCCCACCCCTCCCTGTGCGCGCAAGGCGGCGGCCGATAGATTGATGGTGGGGGCAATCTATGGCCGGCCGCCGCCTTGCGCGCACAGGGAGGGGTGGGGGAGGGCCTAGGAGGGGGGAAGGACATGTGGCACAGCAGGAGACAGGACATTGGACGAGAGGAGGAAAAGGGGAACTATTTAGTTTACTGCGACATTTCGTAGTGACTAGTTACCTAGCCAACGGAGGTATTATGCACTGGACTATTGCTGGAGGATTTGTTGATGTCGGGAGCTATCCGTAGCTAGCCGGCTGGATAACGTTACACAATGCCTCGTGTATTAAACTAAGTGAATAGTTGACTGGGTCATTTTGTAACGGTAGCTAACGTTATCTCACGAAGGTCCCACACTGACTAGACTAACGTCACGGTGAGGCAATAGCCTCTGTTTACATGCAGGCATACAGGGGTAGGAGCAGCAGTGCTAACTAACGTCACGGTGACTCGGAGGCAATAGCCTCTGTTTACATGCAGCATACAGAAACAGGTGGGGAGGGGGTAGCAGCAGCAGTGCGCGGTGCGCGCTTCATGTCTGCTGAGACAGCGAGTGAGAACTCCGCTAAAGAATTGGATCATGATTTCGGTTTTCACATGACTATTTGATTGCCCGTCACACGGCGCTCAGACGTCTCAGTGGGAGGCGCCAAACGTAAAAACTGAGCGCAAATGGCGGGTGGCGCTCTCTAGTTTCGGTCCCTGCTCCCACGCGTTACTCCTCGCCACTGAGAGATCGCGCTGTTCAGGTGAAAAGATGTGACAGCTGCCTCCTTGTGTACCGGAGGGGACACGTGATGCAAGGCTTGGTCCTCACTGCAGCCGACAAGCGGGAGGCATGGTCTAGCAACGTTCGAGAGAGGGGAGGGAATAATTGAAGGGAGAATTGGTGAGGTGAAATTGGGATCGGAGAAAAATAGAAAAATAAGGAGAAAAAGTGGATAAAAAAAAAAAGGTTCTGTACGACAAGTCATCAGGAAGGGTACAACTCTATCAGCTGAGTAACAATGTTCATCAAAGTGTTGAGTGCTACAGTGTAGGTTAGTTTATTAGGACAAGTGCATGACAGTAAGGTTAGTTAGGGTTAGATTTGTTTACTTACATTTATTTTATTTCAGATAATGATTGAAGAAGTACATCTTTAGTCGACGGCGAAAGATTGGACGGGTTTCGGCTGTCCTAACTGGGGTGGGCAGTTCGTTCCCCAACACCAACTAATTCAACATTCAATTAAACTGAATCAAACCGCACTTTTTTACTAATCTATTCTATTTTATTATTTGTATTACTGAAAAACTGTGATTTACCTTACCTTGCTACCTCTCTATCTTTTTGTATTTAATTTGTTATGCTCGCTTATGCCTGTATTTTTTACTGTTGTGAAGCACTTTGAACTGCAATTTCTGTATGAAAAGTGCTATACAAATAAAGTTATTATTATCATTATTATTATCATTATTATGCACGATAGACGAGAAGAGAGAGTGTAGAGATTGTGAGTGGGAGTGATAATATAAATGTGTGTTAAAAGACAGGAGAGGTCGTGTATCGTGACTACATTCCAAATACCATGGAAATACACATTGGCTGTTTCTGGCACATTTTCAAAATGCATTTATATGGTTCTCCTAAAAAAACCTGAAGGATTCAGTTATTGTCCGTCTCTGTGAGATCCAACGTGGCACAGACTTGTCATTTTGCACCATGATAGATAACGCCGTCTAAATGCTTCACGATCAAATATCAACCCGGTTGACCTGATTCGGCGTTGCAAGAATCAATGGTCAAGTATCGACATTTTAAAAAGGCTGCATCAAACCCAGTGAGTCCAAGTGAAACAAAACGTGATCCACATGTCCTTCTCCTTTAAGGCCACTAACAACTGGAATACACTTCCAGACCCAGTGTTGTAGTCGAGTCACTAAATATCGAGTCCAAGTCGAGTCTCGAGTCCCCAGTGTTCGAGTCCGAGTCCAAGTCCGAGTCACCAAAGAAGACCCTAGTCTAGTCCAAGTCCAAGTCCAAGTCATCGAGGTTAAGTCCACTCCACTCTGGCAGTCAAAGAGCTGACATACCAATAAAAAAAAGGTCTACGTTAAACATAAATGACACAGCGGTCACCGTTTCAAAGGGAGTTTATTTACTTTGTGACCCATGAATAGCCAAACAAATGCACTAGCCAGCAATGTCTTATGCAAAATGATTAGGGCATATTACACAAAAAGATTTAATATATAACTGTATTTATCAATTAACAAGTCTGAGTCCTCGTCTGCACCTTCCGAGTACAAATGCAGTGTCAATGCTCAAGTCCAAGTCCTGAAAACCAGTCCTGGACTCGAGTTCTACCACTCTGCCCAGAGACCACAGTGAGAGCTGCAGTAGTTCTACCACTCTGCCCAGAGACCACAGTGAGAGCTGCAGTAGTTCTACCACTCTGCCCAGAGACCACAGTGAGAGCTGCAGTAGTTCTACCACTCTGCCCAGAGACCACAGTGAGAGCTGCAGTAGTTCTACCACTCTGCCCAGAGACCACAGTGAGAGCTGCAGTAGTTCTACCACTCTGCCCAGAGACCACAGTGAGAGCTGCAGTTTCCTGAGCAGCTTCACAAAACAAGGCCAAACAAACATGTGATCATGACGTCTGGACTCCCATCTGTAATGTGCCGCGCGCCCCCCATACAGCATGACATGTGACTGTACTGTGCGTGTGACTGTACCATTATGGTCAGCGTGGACCCGTGTGTATATACTGTACCATTCTGGTCAGCGTGGACCCGTGTGTATATACTGTACCATTATGGTCAGCGTGGACCCGTGTGTATATACTGTACCATTATGGTCAGCGTGGACCCGTGTGTATATACTGTACCATTATGGTCAGCGTGGACCCGTGTGTATATACTGTACCATTATGGTCAGCGTGGACCCGTGTGTATATACTGTACCATTATGGTCAGCGTGGACCCGTGTGTATATACTGTACCATTATGGTCAGTGTGGACCCGTGTGTATATACTGTACCATTATGGTCAGCGTGGACCCGTGTGTATATACTGTACCATTATGGTCAGCGTGGACCCGTGTGTATATACTGTACCATTATGGTCAGCGTGGACCCGTGTGTATATACTGTACCATTATGGTCAGCGTGGACCCGTGTGTATATACTGTACCATTATGGTCAGCGTGGACCCGTGTGTATATACTGTACCATTATGGTCAGCGTGGACCCGTGTGTATATACTGTACCATTATGGTCAGCGTGGACCCGTGTGTATATACTGTACCATTATGGTCAGCGTGGACCCGTGTGTATATACTGTACCATTATGGTCAGCGTGGACCCGTGTGTATATACTGTACCATTATGGTCAGCGTGGACCCGTGTGTATATACTGTACCATTATGGTCAGCGTGGACCCGTGTGTATATACTGTACCATTATGGTCAGCGTGGACCCGTGTGTATATACTGTACCATTATGGTCAGCGTGGACCCGTGTGTATATACTGTACCATTATGGTCAGCGTGGACCCGTGTGTATATACTGTACCATTATGGTCAGCGTGGACCCGTGTGTATATACTGTACCATTATGGTCAGCGTGGACCCGTGTGTATATACTGTACCATTATGGTCAGCGTGGACCCGTGTGTATATACTGTACCATTATGGTCAGCGTGGACCCGTGTGTATATACTGTACCATTATGGTCAGCGTGGACCCGTGTGTATATACTGTACCATTATGGTCAGCGTGGACCCGTGTGTATATACTGTATGTATCTCAGAGGAGTGATGGTGAACTGACCCGTGTGTATATACTGTATGTATCTCAGAGGAGTGATGGTGAACTGACCCGTGTGTATATACTGTATGTATCTCAGAGGAGTGATGGTGAACTGACCCGTGTGTATATACTGTATGTATCTCAGAGGAGTGATGGTGAACTGACCCGTGTGTATATACTGTATGTATCTCAGAGGAGTGATGGTGAACTGACCCGTGTGTATATACTGTATGTATCTCAGAGGAGTGATGGTGAACTGACCCGTGTGTATATACTGTATGTATCTCAGAGGAGTGATGGTGAACTGACCCGTGTGTATATACTGTATGTATCTCAGAGGAGTGATGGTGAACTGACCCGTGTGTATATACTGTATGTATCTCAGAGGAGTGATGGTGAACTGACCCGTGTGTATATACTGTATGTATCTCAGAGGAGTGATGGTGAACTGACCCGTGTGTATATACTGTATGTATCTCAGAGGAGTGATGGTGAACTGACCCGTGTGTATATACTGTATGTATCTCAGAGGAGTGATGGTGAACTGACCCGTGTGTATATACTGTATGTATCTCAGAGGAGTGATGGTGAACTGACCCGTGTGTATATACTGTATGTATCTCAGAGGAGTGATGGTGAACTGACCCGTGTGTATATACTGTATGTATCTCAGAGGAGTGATGGTGAACTGACCCGTGTGTATATACTGTATGTATCTCAGAGGAGTGATGGTGAACTGACCCGTGTGTATATACTGTATGTATCTCAGAGGAGTGATGGTGAACTGACCCGTGTGTATATACTGTATGTATCTCAGAGGAGTGATGGTGAACTGACCCGTGTGTATATACTGTATGTATCTCAGAGGAGTGATGGTGAACTGACCCGTGTGTATATACTGTATGTATCTCAGAGGAGTGATGGTGAACTGACCCGTGTGTATATACTGTATGTATCTCAGAGGAGTGATGGTGAACTGACCCGTGTGTATATACTGTATGTATCTCAGAGGAGTGATGGTGAACTGACCCGTGTGTATATACTGTATGTATCTCAGAGGAGTGATGGTGAACTGACCCGTGTGTATATACTGTATGTATCTCAGAGGAGTGATGGTGAACTGACCCGTGTGTATATACTGTATGTATCTCAGAGGAGTGATGGTGAACTGACCCGTGTGTATATACTGTATGTATCTCAGAGGAGTGATGGTGAACTGACCCGTGTGTATATACTGTATGTATCTCAGAGGAGTGATGGTGAACTGACCCGTGTGTATATACTGTATGTATCTCAGAGGAGTGATGGTGAACTGCCAAGGGACTGGAGCATCTGGTACACTACATCAAATTACAACATGTGTCTTTAATATTGCACATGGATATTGTATTGTACACGTTCATGTGTGTGTCTGAATGTGTGTGTGTGTGTGTGTGTGTGTGTGTGTGTGTGTGTGTGTGTGTGTGTGTGTGTGTGTGTGTGTGGGCCTGCATATGAATGTGTGTTAAGTGTGCGTGTGTGTGTTTGTGTGTGTGTGCCTGCTTATGAATTTGTGTTAAGTGTGTGTGTGTGTTAAGTGTGTGTGTATATGTGTGTGTGTGTGTGTGTGTGTGTGTGCGCCTGCGTATGAATGTGTGTTAAGTGTGCGTGTGTGTTAAGTGTGTGTGTGTGTGTGTTAAGTATGTGTCCCTGCGTATGTACGTGTGTTAAATGTGTGTGTGTGTGTGTGTTAAGTGTGTGTGTGTTAAGTGTGTGTGTGTTAAGTGTGTGTGTGTGCGTACATTTCTCGGTGCTAGAGGGGAGGAGCTGAGGAGCTGTAAGTAGATAATCCTCGGCAGAGTGGCTCCAGCAGCAACACTCCTCCACACACACACACACACACACACACACACACACACACACACACACACACACACACACACACACACACACACACACACGCACACACACACACGCACACACACACACACGCACACACACACACACACACACACACACACACACACACACACACACACACACACACACACACACACACACACACACACACACACACACACACACACACACACACACTCACACACGCACACACACACACACACACACACACACACACACTCACACACGCACACACACACACACACTCCTCCACACACCACGCTCTCAGACGGTGCACCTGAGTCGGCCAGTCTGCCACAGTTTGCCTTAATCACCTGTCAGCCAGACACCTGCTGTCGTTGTGACACACAGACGCTACTGTAGGGCAGGCGGCACCACTTGGAAAATTACTATTTAGAATATATGAATTTGGACTGCTAGTAAAAATAAAAAAAAACATTATTTATATGTGAACTGATAATAACACATCACTGGTTCTTTGTGATTTTGGAAATGTTGCCTGAGCTACAAGCTAATAAATGTGCGTTACAAAGCACAGCCCAGTGACTAATAATAACAGTTTCATGTTGGTACTATGCCCATAGCAGCAACTACAACACACAAAATTAACTTGTTAATAGTACGCATTTTGGCTTCGATGTTATGTATATTTTAGAACTACTGTTCAAATTTAATAAAAATGTCCCTCATTTGAGCCTATATGCACTACTGTACGCAGCTCTACAGCACTGCTGGGGCATCATATTAGGGCCAGTGTTGGGGAGTAGTTAACTACATTAAATTACTAGTTTAAATACATTTTGCAGTAGTTAGTGGTAGTTAAAATACATTTCAAATGTTAGTCGTTTGTTCAGTAGTCAACTACGTTAAGGCATGTCGTTTATAGGTGGTTAATCAATACTAATAATTCCATGTCCACTCCTTATACAAACACTATTGGATATGTTATTACCATTATTATTACTATTGCTATGATTATTATATTTTCTGTCTGTATCTCCCCCTCCCCCTCCCCCACGCTGCTATGTCACCTGCATGTCCCCAAGTGGATTAAGAACAGAACACTTGACTCGACTTGAGTGAGGATTGGCCCTAACGTCACTAACAGACACCCAGACACGCCAACACTTTACTCTGTGTCAGGTCAGTTGTTGTTGTAACACTATGAGATTCAATAATCAGATGGTGTGATATTTTTCGACAATGTAGTTTGGAACTACTGTAGTTGAGCCTTAGTGTACCGTTAGCTAGTATCGTTAAGTAGCGTACGCTTGAAATTAGGTACGATTTTAGTTGAACTTCTTTTCATTGTGACGTAGCCTGTCGTTTGGTAAACTCGTAGTTTCAGGGTGCTGGGTCTTTTATACCTACAGTACATCATCGTATAACATAAGGAAGACTCGGTTTTATTTACAGTATGTCATGCATCTGAGGAGGACTCAGTTTATAGTATCAATCAATCAATCGATCAATCAGATTTATTTATATAGCCCATTTAACATGACGCGTGTCAACCAAAGTGCTGTACAGAGGGTAGATACATATAGACAACAATCACAACTCCGTTTTACGGGAGGGCACACAGGCAAGCACACAGGAAAACAGGGCATGAGTCAGTGAACGGGGAAAGGCTAGCAAAGGTAGAAGTGGGTATTTGAGCCTAGATTTGAGTGCATCTATCGAGGGGGCGAGGAACCTAATGGAGGTGGGGATGCTGTTCCACAGTGCAGTCCACAGTGTGTCATGTACCTAAGGAAGACTCAGTTCATAGTACTACATAAGGAGGACTCAGTTCATAGTACTACATAAGGAGGACTCAGTTCATAGTACTACATAAGGAGGACTCAGTTCATAGTACTACATAAGGAGGACTCAGTTCATAGTACTGCATACGGAGGACTCAGTTCATATAGTACTACATAAGGAGGACTCAGTTCATATAGTACTACATAAGGAGGACTCAGTTCATAGTACTGCATAAGGAGGACTCAGTTCATATAGTACTACATAAGGAGGACTCAGTTCATATAGTACTGCATAAGGAGGACTCAGTTCATATAGTACTGCATAAGGAGGACTCAGTTCATATAGTACTACATAAGGAGGACTCAGTTCATATAGTACTGCATAAGGAGGACTCAGTTCATATAGTACTACATAAGGAGGACTCAGTTCATATAGTACTACATAAGGAGGACTCAGTTCATAGTACTACATAAGGAGGACTCAGTTCATATAGTACTGCATAAGGAGGACTCAGTGCATATAGTACTGCATAAGGAGGACTCAGTTCATAGTACTGCATAAGGAGGACTCAGTTCATAGTACTACATAAGGAGGACTCAGTTCATATAGTACTACATAAGGAGGACTCAGTTCATAGTACTACATAAGGAGGACTCAGTTCATATAGTACTACATAAGGAGGACTCAGTTCATATAGTACTACATAAGGAGGACTCAGTTCATAGTACTACATAAGGAGGACTCAGTTCATATAGTACTACATAAGGAGGACTCAGTTCATAGTACTACATAAGGAGGACTCAGTTCATATAGTACTACATAAGGAGGACTCAGTTCATATAGTACTACATAAGGATGACTCAGTTCATAGTACTGCATAAGGAGGACTCAGTTCATATAGTACTACATAAGGAGGACTCAGTTCATAGTACTACATAAGGAGGACTCAGTTCATATAGTACTACATAAGGAGGACTCAGTTCATATAGTACTACATAAGGAGGACTCAGTTCATATAGTACTGCATAAGGAGGACTCAGTTCATATAGTACTACATAGGGAGGACTCAGTTCATATAGTACTACATAAGGAGGACTCAGTTCATATAGTACTGCATAAGGAGGACTCAGTTCATATAGCACTGCATAAGGAGGACTCAGTTCATATAGTACTACATAAGGAGGACTCAGTTCATATAGTACTGCATAAGGAGGACTCAGTTCATAGTACTACATAAGGAGGACTCAGTTCATATAGTACTACATAAGGAGGACTCAGTTCATATAGTACTGCATAAGGAGGACTCAGTTCATATAGTACTACATAAGGAGGACTCAGTTCATATAGTACTACATAAGGAGGACTCAGTTCATAGTACTGCATAAGGAGGACTCAGTTCATATAGTACTGCATAAGGAGGACTCAGTTCATATAGTACTACATAAGGAGGACTCAGTTCATAGTACTACATAAGGAGGACTCAGTTCATAGTACTACATAAGGAGGACTCAGTTCATAGTACTACATAAGGAGGACTCAGTTCATATAGTACTACATAAGGAGGACTCAGTTCATATAGTACTACATAAGATGGACTCAGTTCATATAGTACTACATAAGGAGGACGCAGTTCATATAGTACTGCATAAGGAGGACTCAGTTCATATAGTACTGCATAAGGAGGACTCAGTTCATATAGTACTGCATAAGGAGGACTCAGTTCATATAGTACTACATAAGGAGGACTCAGTTCATAGTACTACATAAGGAGGACTCAGTTCATAGTACTACATAAGGAGGACTCAGTTCATATAGTACTACATAAGGAGGACTCAGTTCATAGTACTACATAAGGAGGACTCAGTTCATATAGTACTACATAAGGAGGACTCAGTTCATATAGTACTACATAAGGAGGACTCAGTTCATATAGTACTGCATAAGGAGGACTCAGTTCATATAGTACTACATAGGGAGGACTCAGTTCATATAGTACTACATAAGGAGGACTCAGTTCATATAGTACTGCATAAGGAGGACTCAGTTCATATAGCACTGCATAAGGAGGACTCAGTTCATATAGTACTACATAAGGAGGACTCAGTTCATATAGTACTGCATAAGGAGGACTCAGTTCATAGTACTACATAAGGAGGACTCAGTTCATATAGTACTACATAAGGAGGACTCAGTTCATATAGTACTGCATAAGGAGGACTCAGTTCATATAGTACTACATAAGGAGGACTCAGTTCATATAGTACTACATAAGGAGGACTCAGTTCATAGTACTGCATAAGGAGGACTCAGTTCATATAGTACTGCATAAGGAGGACTCAGTTCATATAGTACTACATAAGGAGGACTCAGTTCATAGTACTACATAAGGAGGACTCAGTTCATAGTACTACATAAGGAGGACTCAGTTCATAGTACTACATAAGGAGGACTCAGTTCATATAGTACTACATAAGGAGGACTCAGTTCATATAGTACTACATAAGATGGACTCAGTTCATATAGTACTACATAAGGAGGACGCAGTTCATATAGTACTGCATAAGGAGGACTCAGTTCATATAGTACTGCATAAGGAGGACTCAGTTCATATAGTACTGCATAAGGAGGACTCAGTTCATATAGTACTACATAAGGAGGACTCAGTTCATAGTACTACATAAGGAGGACTCAGTTCATAGTACTACATAAGGAGGACTCAGTTCATATAGTACTACATAAGGAGGACTCAGTTCATATAGTACTACATAAGGAGGACTCAGTTCATATAGTACTACATAAGGAGGACTCAGTTCATATAGTACTACATAAGGAGGACTCAGTTCATAGTACTACATAAGGAGGACTCAGTTCATATAGTACTACATAAGGAGGACTCAGTTCATATAGTACTGCATAAGGAGGACTCAGTTCATATAGTACTGCATAAGGAGGACTCAGTTCATATAGTACTACATAAGGAGGACTCAGTTCATATAGTACTGCATAAGGAGGACTCAGTTCATATAGTACTACATAAGGAGGACTCAGTTCATATAGTACTACATAAGGAGGACTCAGTTCATAGTACTACATAAGGAGGACTCAGTTCATATAGTACTGCATGAGGAGGACTCAGTTCATATAGTACTGCATAAGGAGGACTCAGTTCATAGTACTGCATAAGGAGGACTCAGTTCATAGTACTACATAAGGAGGACTCAGTTCATATAGTACTACATAAGGAGGACTCAGTTCATAGTACTACATAAGGAGGACTCAGTTCATATAGTACTACATAAGGAGGACTCAGTTCATATAGTACTACATAAGGAGGACTCAGTTCATAGTACTACATAAGGAGGACTCAGTTCATATAGTACTACATAAGGAGGACTCAGTTCATAGTACTACATAAGGAGGACTCAGTTCATATAGTACTACATAAGGAGGACTCAGTTCATATAGTACTACATAAGGAGGACTCAGTTCATAGTACTGCATAAGGAGGACTCAGTTCATATAGTACTACATAAGGAGGACTCAGTTCATAGTACTACATAAGGAGGACTCAGTTCATATAGTACTGCATAAGGAGGACTCAGTTCATATAGTACTGCATAAGGAGGACTCAGTTCATATAGTACTACATAAGGAGGACTCAGTTCATATAGTACTGCATAAGGAGGACTCAGTTCATAGTACTACATAAGGAGGACTCAGTTCATATAGTACTGCATAAGGAGGACTCAGTTCATATAGTACTACATAAGGAGGACTCAGTTCATATAGTACTACATAAGGAGGACTCAGTTCATATAGTACTGCATAAGGAGGACTCAGTTCATATAGTACTACATAAGGAGGACTCAGTTCATATAGTACTACATAAGGAGGACTCAGTTCATAGTACTGCATAAGGAGGACTCAGTTCATATAGTACTGCATAAGGAGGACTCAGTTCATATAGTACTACATAAGGAGGACTCAGTTCATAGTACTACATGAGGAGGACTCAGTTCATAGTACTACATAAGGAGGACTCAGTTCATAGTACTACATAAGGAGGACTCAGTTCATATAGTACTACATAAGGAGGACTCAGTTCATATAGTACTACATAAGATGGACTCAGTTCATATAGTACTACATAAGGAGGACGCAGTTCATATAGTACTGCATAAGGAGGACTCAGTTCATATAGTACTGCATAAGGAGGACTCAGTTCATATAGTACTGCATAAGGAGGACTCAGTTCATATAGTACTACATAAGGAGGACTCAGTTCATAGTACTACATAAGGAGGACTCAGTTCATAGTACTACATAAGGAGGACTCAGTTCATATAGTACTACATAAGGAGGACTCAGTTCATATAGTACTACATAAGGAGGACTCAGTTCATATAGTACTACATAAGGAGGACTCAGTTCATATAGTACTACATAAGGAGGACTCAGTTCATAGTACTACATAAGGAGGACTCAGTTCATATAGTACTACATAAGGAGGACTCAGTTCATATAGTACTGCATAAGGAGGACTCAGTTCATATAGTACTGCATAAGGAGGACTCAGTTCATATAGTACTACATAAGGAGGACTCAGTTCATATAGTACTGCATAAGGAGGACTCAGTTCATATAGTACTACATAAGGAGGACTCAGTTCATATAGTACTACATAAGGAGGACTCAGTTCATAGTACTACATAAGGAGGACTCAGTTCATATAGTACTGCATGAGGAGGACTCAGGTCATATAGTACTGCATAAGGAGGACTCAGTTCATAGTACTGCATAAGGAGGACTCAGTTCATAGTACTACATAAGGAGGACTCAGTTCATATAGTACTACATAAGGAGGACTCAGTTCATAGTACTACATAAGGAGGACTCAGTTCATATAGTACTACATAAGGAGGACTCAGTTCATATAGTACTACATAAGGAGGACTCAGTTCATAGTACTACATAAGGAGGACTCAGTTCATATAGTACTACATAAGGAGGACTCAGTTCATAGTACTACATAAGGAGGACTCAGTTCATATAGTACTACATAAGGAGGACTCAGTTCATATAGTACTACATAAGGAGGACTCAGTTCATAGTACTGCATAAGGAGGACTCAGTTCATATAGTACTACATAAGGAGGACTCAGTTCATAGTACTACATAAGGAGGACTCAGTTCATATAGTACTACATAAGGAGGACTCAGTTCATATAGTACTACATAAGGAGGACTCAGTTCATATAGTACTGCATAAGGAGGACTCAGTTCATATAGTACTACATAAGGAGGACTCAGTTCATATAGTACTACATAAGGAGGACTCAGTTCATATAGTACTGCATAAGGAGGACTCAGTTCATAGTACTACATAAGGAGGACTCAGTTCATATAGTACTACATAAGGAGGACTCAGTTCATAGTACTACATAAGGAGGACTCAGTTCATATAGTACTGCATAAGGAGGACTCAGTTCATATAGTACTACATTAGGAGGACTCAGTTCATATAGTACTGCATAAGGAGGACTCAGTTCATATAGTACTACATAAGGAGGACTCAGTTCATATAGTACTGCATAAGGAGGACTCAGTTCATAGTACTACATAAGGAGGACTCAGTTCATATAGTACTACATAAGGAGGACTCAGTTCATATAGTACTACATAAGGAGGACTCAGTTCATAGTACTGCATAAGGAGGACTCAGTTCATATAGTACTGCATAAGGAGGACTCAGTTCATAGTACTGCATAAGGAGGACTCAGTTCATATAGTACTGCATAAGGAGGACTCAGTTCATATAGTACTGCATAAGGAGGACTCAGTTCATATAGTACTGCATAAGGAGGACTCAGTTCATATAGTACTACATAAGGAGGACTCAGTTCATAGTACTACATAAGGAGGACTCAGTTCATAGTACTACATAAGGAGGACTCAGTTCATAGTACTACATAAGGAGGACTCAGTTCATATAGTACTACATAAGGAGGACTCAGTTCATAGTACTACATAAGGAGGACTCAGTTCATATAGTACTGCATAAGGAGGACTCAGTTCATATAGTACTACATAAGGAGGACTCAGTTCATATAGTACTGCATAAGGAGGACTCAGTTCATATAGTACTACATAAGGAGGACTCAGTTCATATAGTACTGCATAAGGAGGACTCAGTTCATAGTACTACATAAGGAGGACTCAGTTCATAGTACTACATAAGGAGGACTCAGTTCATATAGTACTACATAAGGAGGACTCAGTTCATATAGTACTACATAAGATGGACTCAGTTCATATAGTACTACATAAGGAGGACGCAGTTCATATAGTACTGCATAAGGAGGACTCAGTTCATATAGTACTGCATAAGGAGGACTCAGTTCATATAGTACTGCATAAGGAGGACTCAGTTCATATAGTACTACATAAGGAGGACTCAGTTCATAGTACTACATAAGGAGGACTCAGTTCATAGTACTACATAAGGAGGACTCAGTTCATATAGTACTACATAAGGAGGACTCAGTTCATATAGTACTACATAAGGAGGACTCAGTTCATATAGTACTACATAAGGAGGACTCAGTTCATATAGTACTACATAAGGAGGACTCAGTTCATAGTACTACATAAGGAGGACTCAGTTCATATAGTACTACATAAGGATGACTCAGTTCATATAGTACTGCATAAGTAGGACTCAGTTCATATAGTACTGCATAAGGAGGACTCAGTTCATATAGTACTACATAAGGAGGACTCAGTTCATATAGTACTGCATAAGGAGGACTCAGTTCATAGTACTACATAAGGAGGACTCAGTTCATATAGTACTACATAAGGAGGACTCAGTTCATATAGTACTACATAAGGAGGACTCAGTTCATAGTACTGCATAGGGAGGACTCAGTTCATATAGTACTGCATAAGGAGGACTCAGTTCATATAGTACTGCATAAGGAGGACTCAGTTCATATAGTACTGCATAAGGAGGACTCAGTTCATATAGTACTGCATAAGGAGGACTCAGTTCATATAGTACTGCATAAGGAGGACTCAGTTCATATAGTACTACCTAAGGAGGACTCAGTTCATAGTACTACATAAGGAGGACTCAGTTCATAGTACTACATAAGGAGGACTCAGTTCATAGTACTACATAAGGAGGACTCAGTTCATATAGTACTACATAAGGAGGACTCAGTTCATAGTACTACATAAGGAGGACTCAGTTCATATAGTACTGCATAAGGAGGACTCAGTTCATATAGTACTACATAAGGAGGACTCAGTTCATATAGTACTGCATAAGGAGGACTCAGTTCATATAGTACTACATAAGGAGGACTCAGTTCATATAGTACTGCATAAGGAGGACTCAGTTCATAGTACTACATAAGGAGGACTCAGTTCATATAGTACTACATAAGGAGGACTCAGTTCATACAGTACTACATAAGGAGGACTCAGTTCATAGTACTGCATAAGGAGGACTCAGTTCATATAGTACTGCATAAGGAGGACTCAGTTCATATAGTACTGCATAAGGAGGACTCAGTTCATAGTACTGCATAAGGAGGACTCAGTTCATATAGTACTGCATAAGGAGGACTCAGTTCATATAGTACTGCATAAGGAGGACTCAGTTCATATAGTACTGCATAAGGAGGACTCAGTTCATATAGTACTACATAAGGAGGACTCAGTTCATAGTACTACATAAGGAGGACTCAGTTCATAGTACTACATAAGGAGGACTCAGTTCATAGTACTACATAAGGAGGACTCAGTTCATAGTACTACATAAGGAGGACTCAGTTCATAGTACTACATAAGGAGGACTCAGTTCATATAGTACTACATAAGGAGGACTCAGTTCATATAGTACTACATAAGGAGGACTCAGTTCATAGTACTACATAAGGAGGACTCAGTTCATAGTACTACATAAGGAGGACTCAGTTCATATAGTACTACATAAGGAGGACTCAGTTCATAGTACTACATAAGGAGGACTCAGTTCATATAGTACTGCATAAGGAGGACTCAGTTCATATAGTACTACATAAGGAGGACTCAGTTCATATAGTACTGCATAAGGAGGACTCAGTTCATATAGTACTACATAAGGAGGACTCAGTTCATATAGTACTGCATAAGGAGGACTCAGTTCATAGTACTACATAAGGAGGACTCAGTTCATAGTACTACATAAGGAGGACTCAGTTCATATAGTACTACATAAGGAGGACTCAGTTCATATAGTACTACATAAGGAGGACTCAGTTCATAGTACTACATAAGGAGGACTCAGTTCATATAGTACTACATAAGGAGGACTCAGTTCATATAGTACTGCATAAGGAGGACTCAGTTCATATAGTACTGCATAAGGAGGACTCAGTTCATATAGTACTACATAAGGAGGACTCAGTTCATATAGTACTGCATAAGGAGGACTCAGTTCACATAGTACTACATAAGGAGGACTCAGTTCATAGTACTACATAAGGAGGACTCAGTTCATATAGTACTACATAAGGAGGACTCAGTTCATATAGTACTACATAAGGAGGACTCAGTTCATATAGTACTGCATAAGGAGGACTCAGTTCATATAGTACTACATAAGGAGGACTCAGTTCATATAGTACTACATAAGGAGGACTCAGTTCATAGTACTGCATGTATCTAAGCACGACTCTTGTTTTACCTACAGTACGTCGTGCACCTAAGGAGGGCTGATGTTCCTTTAAGACGCGGGGGGATGACAGAGGGCAGGATGACAGAGGGCAGGATGCCAGCGCTCCCCCTGAGTCCCGCGAGGCGCTTCTTCACGCAGCACATCACGCAGCTCCAGCTCCTTCTAATAACCGCAGCCTGGGCTCCGTCTTATAGCGACAGCTCTAATGTGAGAATGATCAACTTCGGCGAGGAGCCGCTGACGGATGATTGCACTGCTGGGGGGCAGGGGGCCGTAAGAAATAAATGTGTGGCATCATCACCGTGTCGTCGCCTGGCTCAGAGCTGCCTGGCACGCGTCCACCCTGCCACCGCACGCACACCTGCCAACTGCTCCGTTCAACATCCCTGGATAGCCAAGGACAATTTTTTATCCACACAAGGGTGCTTGTCCAATCAGCCACACTTCATTATAGTATCTTTGTAATTTCCTGAACAGCACTGAACGGAGGGAATTAAATGGAGTCCAAGCGGGGCCGGCAGCCGCGGGGAGGGAGAACAGATCTTCCAGGAAACACAGCCGGCGCAGCGGCCACGGTCCCACGGTTTAGCGGGTCCCCCGTCTATAATCCACTGGAGATATGAGATTATTCTCGTCAACAATACAGACAGCGAATGTAGGCCAAGCTGTTTTCCCAGCTCATAATGCCGGAGTTCATGTAATCAAATCCACTGCCAGACAAATGATTCCCCGGCTCTTTTCTGTCTAGATTGGCAATTTGGGATGTTATTATATGAGTAGTGGGGCTGACGTCAACTTGCTGAGCAAACTGTTGGTGAAATGACAACGTTTTTCTTTGTTTTCTTTTTAATGTACTACTGTACTACTGATTCGTTTATAGAGGCCTTGCAAATAATGATTGTGTCGCTCCCTTTCTTCCAGTAGGGCTGCCTGTGACCATTGGTAACCACTTGAAATAGTTAAAATGTGCTGTAAACGGTATCTTTTGTTAAAATAAGTGGTCTTGAACTTTACTCAATCAGGAGAGAGAACTCTCACTGCCAGGGACGTGCACAGGACTTTAGAGGGGCAGGTGCTCAAGGGCTGAAAAGGGCACTGGGCCTGTGCTATTTTTGGGGGCCCTTTTTGGGCAGGGAGGGGCCTTTTTATGCTTTTTGGGGGGTTTTGGTGATCAAATATTGAATATTGAACTATAATAATCAGTGCAGGAGCTCACTTATCCTTGAAAGACACTTTTATCACTGACTTAAAAGGCCCATACATCTCCATAAATGTTCAGGGCGGAGGGAATAAGTGCTTACCCTACAGACCCCAAGTCTGTTAGGACAGCAGACTCGGTTGGCACTGCTCAAAACGTACCTTTTTAAAATAGCTTTTAAATGAATTATTATCTTTATTTCATTCTTATTTTTCATTATTTCTATACATTTTACTTAAATATTTTATTATAATTTGTATCATTGTTTCATGTAGTTTTTTTTATCATTTTATTTGTTCTTTTTTAATGTCAACATATTATTTAAATTATTCAAATAGAACTCAAACATGTTCCGTTGTGATGTCACCAGTGTTGGGCAAGTTACTTTTAAAACTAGTAACTTCTTCCAAAAAGTAACTAAATTACTTACTCAGTTACAAATTATAAAAGTAACTAGTTACTTCAGAAAGTAACTATTGCGTTACTTTCAAGTACATTTGTTACATAAACAACATACACAAATCTAAACTATTTTAATGTTGCTGTGGGACAAAGTGAGACTAGCCTCCAATCAAATGCCATGTATGTAGATTGTATGTAGATTATTATAATTACTATATTTATATAGTGGATCATACAAATACAAACACAATAGATGTTTTGGAACTTTTGATATGTCTTGCCCCTCAACAGGCCACAACTGGCAACATTAAATTATGCTTGTTAAGCACTATACCAAAAATAAATAACAAATATATACTGATTGATTGAACATTTTAATGAACAGATTGCAGAATGGGTACAGTACAGTACAGCTCAATACACACAATTGTTAAAGGGATGCAGACCAGAGAGACTTTCATCTTGTTTACATCAGGGTCCCCCATTTTCAATTCATGACATTTATGACATACACGACATACAGATATAAGAATCTAATCTAATCATCTAAACTAATCTAATCATGACAGTTAAGACATGCATGAAATATCTGAGCACCTGAAGACTGTGCTATTAAACCAGGAAGTGCAGCACTGTTGATAAGGCTGTAGCCTCCACTACTGTAGTGCCCTGCGCTGCAACACAACTAACACAAGAGTGAAATAAAAAATGCTCATGGACCCGCAGTCTGTCGTTGACTGCTCGCTTGTGTTGTTCGCAGTGATGCCGGTAACGCGTTACTATGTAACGCGTTATTGTAATCTGATTACTTTCCCCCGAAAATAGTAATCTAACGCGTTAATCTTTAAAAGCCAGTAATCTGATTGCAGTTACTTGTCCAAGTGGCTGTGCATTACTATTTCGTTACTATCTCATCATAAATTCATAATGCAGGCGGAATGCAGTATTTTATTTCGTTTTCGACAGTCAAAAATACATTTTGAGCTGTTTTTCTTTTGGGAGTGACACAGTGTGGCAGTGAAAGGGTTACACAAGAATGTGTCCCCGCGGCGTGACTGGACACTCTGTCTGTGAGTGACATCTGCTTTGGTACAATCACATTCCCCATCCACAGTCTGCGAATCAGAGGCAGAGTAGGGCGGGTCTTCACAGCACGTCATGTGACATATGCGCCAATCGTGTGACAGCAGGGCTCCGTCGTCGGAGAATTCCACCCCAAAACGCTTGGCAAAATTAAAAGTGAGTTTCTGTTCAGACTTCCATCCCAAAACGCTCGTATAGCCTCAGTCACTACTTCACGTTCATATGCGGAGGAAACAAAATACTGTCTACCGCTAAAAACAGCACATCCAATTGCATTGAAAGCATCTGGAATCACAACACTGGGGGACCCTGATGTAAACAAGACAAAAGTCTTTCTCTGGTCTGCATCCTCTTAACAATTGTATGTATTGAGCTGTACTGTACTGTACCCATTCTGCAATCTGTTAATAAAGTTTTCATTCATTCATTCATTCATTCACTAGCCGACGCTTCGACTAGGTACAGGAGGATTCGGAGGCCAGCCAAACAGCAAAAGAGAGAGATTGTTTCTTTCCCTTTTGATTAATGTATATTTGATGGTGGCAGAGCAAAAGCTCTTATTTGCCAGATTTACAGTTAATTTACATGTTAAAGAGAGACTGATTGTATGTTTATAGAGAGACATTTATAAAAAACAATTTAATAGTTACAGTTGATATAATTGAATAGTTCAGCCTGCATTTGTTAGATGTGAATGGATATACACTGGTTTTGTAAAACCACTGGCTGGCTGCTCTAATGCTGTGAGCATCATAGACTGTTGCTTTACCATACTTGATGGTACAGAAGCTGAAGCACTAGTTTAACGTTATATTTACGTTATGTGCAGAGAAACAAGTTAAAAACAATTTATGCACTTTCAATAAAGCGTTTAAAAAAAACGGTTGGGGGAACGACGACGACTTCGTAACCTAGTTACTTTCAAAGTAACTAAGTTACTCTGATAATCAAGTAATCAGTAAAGTAACTTGGATTACTTTTTAAAGGAGTAATCAATAATCAGTAATCGGATTACTTTTACAAGTAATCTGTGGCATCACTGGTTGTTCGTTGGATTAGTTTTGGATTATTTGGGCTCGCCAAACAAACTATCAAAACATACACGGAACCTCGTTGACTGAGTTGCTTGTGTTGTCGCTGTGTGTCAGACTCTGGATTCTTTCTAACACCTGCCCACCTCTACCTCTGATTGGCTTACCATTACATTTTACTCAACCTCAGCCAATCGTGCACTGCCCACTAACCAAGGAAAAAAAGTATTGCTTCTCAGCGCAGAGTTCTGTCTGATGAAAAAAACAGCTTCAATCATAGTAACGCACCGCATTTTTTGGCAGTAACGGTAACATCGTTATTAAGATTGGAAGAGTAATTAGATTATTCGTTACTGAAAAGACTAACGCCGTTAGTAACGCCGTTATTTATAACGCCGTTATTCCCATCACTGGATGTCACAGTATGATGTCATAATCAAACATTCTAGAACATTTGTGATGTCACAGTATGATGTCATAAGCAAACATTCTAGAACATTCGTGATGTCACAGTATGATGTCATAATAGAAATTCTAGAACATTTGTGATTTCACAGTATGATGTCATAATAGAACATTCTAGAACATTTGTGTACAGTATATATTCAACAATTCTCTCAGAATATCTCAGATCTCAGAAGACAAGTGAAGATATCACTTGTTGTTTCCGGCTACTTGTCTGTAAGTTTGAATATATTCTATAGATACAATTTTAAAATCACCACATGGAAAAGGAAACAATGTTCTGTACAATCCTTAATGAGCTGCGTCTGGAGGGAAGGCTCTGTGATGTGGTTATTAAAGTCAACAGCACTGAGTTGAATGCCCACAAGGCCCTCCTGTGTGACTGCAGTGACTATTTCAGGTAAGTTTAGCTTGGTTCAGGTTAGTTTGGTTCAGGTTAGCTTGGTTAGTAAACAGATGCCATACTGTACGTTTACTGTAAACAGATAACAGATAAGTTACTATACTGTACTTCTACTGTAAACAGATACGATACTGTACATCTACTGTACAAATATACTATACTGTACTTATACTGTAAACATATACTATACTGTACTTCGACTGTAAAAAGATATTATACTGTACTTATACTGTAAACAGATAATATACTGTACTGCTACTGCAAACAAGATAATATACTGTACTTATACTGTAAACAGATAATATACTGTACTTATACTGTAAAAATATACTATACTGTACTTATACTGCAAACAGATAATATACTGTACTTATACTGTAAACAGATACTATAGTGTACTTCTACTGTAAACAGATAATATACTGTACTTCTACTGTAAAACGATACTATACTGCACTTCTACTGTAAACAGATAATATACTGTACTTCTACTGTAAGCATAATAATATACTGTATCTGGCGTCCATTTTCGGCACAGATAAAGATTTATTATTATTAAACAGATACTATACTGTACTTCTACTGTAAAAATATACTATACTTCTACTGTGCTAAGACCCTATACTTCTACAGTGAAAATATATTACTACACAGGACAGAATGTTGCTTACTGTTTACTCATCAGATATCTCTATACTCTGCGTCCCACAGAGCCCTCTTCACTCGCTGGAGCGACTCAGAGAAAGCAGTCTACACTATCCCTGGGGTGTCCCCGGGTATGATGCAGCTCATCATAGAGTACGCCTACACACGCTTTGTGCTGGTGACAGCAGAGAATGTGGAAGAGCTTCTGGTGGCTGCAGACCAGCTTCTAGTCACTGGCATAGTAGGAGCGTGCTCTGACTTCCTAGAAGGCCAGCTGTCTCTGGAAAACTGTGTCAGCATCTGGAGGTTTGCGGACATCTACAACTGCCCTGACCTGAGGCGCAAGGCCCATCTCTTCATTGTGTGCCACTTTGAGGAGATGCTGCGCGTCTCACAGGAGTTTGTGAAGCTGTCCCCGCAGCAACTGGTGGACATCATCGAGAGGGATGACCTGAACGTGAAGAGCGAGGAGACGGTGTTCGAGGCCGTCCTCCGTTGGATCGACCACTCCCGTGAGGAGCGTAAAACACACATCCCTTTGCTGCTGCCTA